>NC_133756.1:137224219-137414219 GCF_036562045.2 Rhinolophus sinicus
AACCTGTTTCCCAGGAAAGCAGGACATCCAGGAAGGCAGAGTAACATATCTTGGCTTCAAAAAGTCTTTTGAAGAGTTAGTAGGCAACCCAATTAAGTGAAAGAGTATAAAATATGGACCATAGTCTTTCTTCTTTTTCTTTAAGAGGGTAAATTAATAAAATAATACATTTCCATCAAAGGAAGGAGGAATGATTTCTTTTATGAGCCCATAGTAATTACTTGCATTCAAATGATAAAACCAACTACAGAGAGCAGGAGAACTTAGATTTGAAGTCCCCATGGACGTACTCGGTATAAGTTTCAGTTGCATGATGGTCTGAGTTAATGGCTGTTCTTAAGTTTTGACATGGTTTTCCTTTTGGCTACATTTCAAAGGATCACTGGGTTTAGTATATATATGATGTATATGTTTCTTTGAAGTTGTTTCTCTCTCTTTCTCTCTTCCACCCCTCCCTCCCTCCCTTTCTGCCCCTCCCTCCCTCCTTCTCTGCTTCCCTCCTTCCCTTCCTCTCTGTCAGTCTTTCAAGGTTTAGTGTTCTGCTCCTGATGTTTTTTGTTTTTTTTTTTTCGTGTTTTTTTTTTAAGAAACTGAAACACGTCACCTCCCCTTGCTGCCGAGGTTTAAGCTAACTTTAGGTGTGGGTAGAGACTGCAGTCTCCCTGGATTTCCTTTGACAGGACTGTTCCACTCTCATGGAGACTTGAAATGCTCCCATTATATTTAGGTGTCCTGTAAGACCTGGTCTCACTCTTCTAATTCTCATGATGTGTGTTTGTTGAGGATGATGGGGTGAGTTCTCAGGACTGCATGGCTACAGGAAATCAGGTGTTTTCTTCCCTCAGAGAAAGGAAGGCTAACATCTTACCCTCTGTTGATCTACTATATCTCTAGTTGTCAAACAATCGTGCTATGAATTACCAGGATGTTCTTTTTAGAAATGTAAAAATTTTCCCATGTTTCCTAATGTTACAACTAGTAAGTTCTGATGTGGCAACTCAGTTGACTATCAGTGTGAACAAGAACCTTGGGTGATTCATTCAAAGATAGTACTACCTTTTCAGAAATGCACATATTTAGAGATACAGAATCTGAGTCTTTCTGAGCTGATGTATGGCCAGGATCCACATAGTTCTCATCAAACCTTGCCCAGCCATCTCATGAACAAAGGGTTTTCTAGTTGGGACCATCATCATAACTTAAACAAAACAAAATAATCTAGGGTGGAATGTTACTAATGTTATATGCATCCACAAGCACTTGCGTTGGACCCAAGTGGAACAATATGAGGGTGAATTAAAAACCTCCCCAACTGAGATTGTAAGCATCAGTACCACTTCCTCTCTGTAGCTGTTCTAGCCCTCTCGGAACCTTCCTGCCTCCAACTCTTGCTGCCTTGGACTCACCTCAAGTAGCTTCACATTATCTTTGTCAAAGGTGTCTTGTAAGTGTTAGAGGTCATGACTACCTAACTGAAGTTATTTTGCGTGACGTGATCACGAGAATGGAGGAGCAACAACATAGGGAAAATTACACAAAGAGCCAGCAGCCATCCACGAATTTGCTCACAGAAGAAAAAATTGTTGATATGACCATGAGTTTTTTGCATCTTTGTCCGGCATCTTTGTAATGTCTCTCAAACCATCTTTGGGAGTCCATCCCCAAAATGGGAGAGGTTTTCCACCCGATGATATAAACTTTCTATGGGAGTTTTTAGAGCTAGTTAGGTAAATAAGGTAAATGTAGAATGAAAAACACTGCCACACACATACTGACAAAATAGATGAAAAGACAGCTTAGGTTACAGAGGATAAAATGGTATTGATGTTGGATAGGAACAGATCAATTATTGTCTGTTAAACAGATAAGTATTTATTTCATTGATCTGCTATGTAAAACTGAAGTTTCTTCCTTTCTATTTTGAAGGAAACAGCCTCACTGTCTGGTTTAACATTGTTGGATTTAAGTAGAGCCCAGCCCTATTTTTTCTCCCAAACTAACCTGACACATTTAAATCTCCCTCTGCTCCCCAACAATGGACAAGTCTGGATGAGTATATCATTATAAAATCTCCTATTGTTACCTCAAAGTGTTCCCCCGTCTTACATTCTGCTCCCCTAATCAACCTTCACATTCCAGATAACTACTTAGTCCCTGAGCCACGCTTGTTGAGGCTGTAAACTTTTCTGAATTTCCCTCTGGTCCTCTCTACTTCATGCTTAGTTTCAGCTTCAATGCTAGCCTGAGTTTAAAGGTCCAAGCCTCTGTGTGTGTGTGTGTGTGTGTGTGTGTGTGTGAGTGTGTGTGTGTGTGTGAGAGAGAGAGAGAGAGAGAGAGACCTAGTGCTGTAACTTTCAAATAAATGTAAATATTAATTTTGCTGAGAAGACTTCCCAGCTTCAAAGAAATGCCAATTTTTCTCCTCTGGGTTCCATAAAACGTAGTTGATATCAATAACTAGCACTTACCGTGTCAGTGGTATAGCTTGTTCAGTCTGTGTCTACATTTCTCAGTGTATTGTTTCCTGAAGGCAGGTGGCAGGCCTCATTCGTCTTCATATTTGAGTTACAATCAGAAAGTCTGATACATAGCAGAATCTTAGTAAGTGTTACTGGAATTGGATAGTATTAAAGGCAGATTAGGCACAATCTATTTTGGTATTCCAGACACATCATCTCTTTAGAGACATTTTCTTTACCAATATTTCAGAATTATTATATTAACAGGCCTCAGTAGTAGGAAGCATTGGATATCCTTAATAAGTAGAAAATAACATTGCAAACTTTCTAGTTTATTAGAGAAGGAAAATGACAGCATTCTGTCTACTCTTAAAGGACAACCATCCCGGACTCAGTGACTGTCATTCCCGGTGAGACAGCTAAGCAAAAAAACAGATATAATCTAAATGGCAAATGAAGTGACAAATAAGTACAAGCAGGAAAGACCTGATAGACAAGAAAAGCCTAAATAGAATTATCTGGAAAGTCACATAAGCATGATTCAGTAGATACTAATCTGGGGTAGGAGTGACCAGAGACCCCCTAAAAAGAGGAGGAGAGCTTATAATGTTTTTATAAAGAACATGATCTTATGAATAGAATATTTCATGGTTTTGTGATTGACCTGGAGTACAGAGCAGCCCTGAAGGTCGTTGTAGCAAACTTTGTTAATTTTTCACTTTAGAATAGCTAACCTATCCTCCTTTCCTATTAGCATCTTATTCTCCCATCTGGAGACATTTCCCATTGGTTGAGGTCTTGCCGCCTCCTTCTGCTGCCTTCTGTTTGCAGGAACTGAGGAAAGCTAGACCGTTCTGCTATTTGTTCTCTTGCACAATCATATTATCTAAACCCCCACATCATACATTTTCTGCCAGAATTTTGAAGGCTTAGAGAATATTTTGGATGATCCACTAGTAGTAGCTGCAGTGTAATCTATTGTTTCTAAGGCTATTGTTTGTCTGCTCAGCTTCCTGAGTTCCCATGGGCCCCTAGCAAGCATCTGTTTCTGTTACTTTAAATCAAGAAACCTGTCTCTTAAAGGTATAATTCCCTCGTTGTGGAATAAGGACTCAAGTAAAGCAATTTGTAATAAATCCCCGCAAAGTACCTTAAATTCTCTTTGCTTTTGATGCTGCTTACTCAAGAATTACTGAAGAAATTTGGTCTATTTTAATCTGTCACAATACAAAAGTCTTAAGGAAATTGCTCTATGGTTATTTTTTTTTTTTACTGTAAACAAAGATTCATTTGATTAGAGTCTTTATCCTGATCATTTAATTGCTAAGAAATCCAATAGCTGTTGTTTTCTACTGATGTCCCAAATTACAATCTAAATGTAAGAGAAACAATGAGAAGACCGATTGTCCGTGGGATGAACATTTATTTATTTAATTAACTCTTCTGGAAAGCATTTAGGTTATTTCCAGGTTTTATGTCATTATAAAATGTTGGATGATGAATAACTTTTTGCCTGGTGCTTCTTTTTCCCCTAGACTATTTTCAGATTTATTCTTAAGAAATGATAATACTGAATTACAGTATAATAAGAATCTTAAGATAGTTAAACATATTCTCAAATTATTTCCCAAAAGGGTTATACAAATGTATCATCTCTTTAGTAGTGTTTAAAAATACCCTTTCTTTATACTCTCACTTTCCATCTCTTACCAAGTGCTTCATATTCTATTTAAATTTTTAAACAAATCTGATACATTAAAAATGTTATCTCTTGTGAATTTGAATTACATTCATTACCAGTGAGGTTGTTGACCACAATTTCCTCTATGGAAATAGTCAATTAATGACCTTAAATCATTAATATAATGTTCCTTTTTAGCTGGCTATAATTAGTCTCCTGAAATTTTGTCATCTATCAGTCAGCTACCAGTTATCATGTATACTTGATTTCAAAGATGACCTGCTCTATACATTGTGTGCTGTCAACCTGAATTTATCCTATTTGGGTCCTTCATTCTTTTTTTTTTTTCTTTTTAAGATTTTATTGGGGATGGGGACCAGGACTTTATTGGGGAACAGTGTGTACTTTCAGGGATTTTTCCAAGTCAATTTGTTGTCCTTTCAATCTTAGTTGTGGAGGGTGCTGCTCAGCTCCAGTTCCAGTTGCCATTGTTAGTTGCAGGGGGTGCAGGCCAGGAACCGGCAACCTTGTGGTTGAGAGCCAGCCTCCGCTCCAACCAACTGAGCCATCCAGGAGCTCAGCGGAAGCTCATTGACTTCATTCTAGTTGCGGAGGACGCAGCTCACTGGCTCATGTGGGAATCCAACCCGCAGCCCCGTTGCCCAGAGCTCGTGCTCTAACCAACTGAGCCACCCGTCCGCCCCTGTTCCTTTCATTCTTGATTTTAATTGTCAGAAAAGCTTTTCAAGGGAGCCTGAGCTCCACTAGAAGTACTGTGACTTCCAGTCTTCCCGGAAGACTCATCAGGCTGTCTTTCAATCACGTTCTGAATTGTCCTTCATCAAAAAGCAATGTTTCTCACGTTCATTTAATCACAGAGTTGTTTGTGATGTTACCACTATTACCGTTCCATAGAGCCAGTGTTCCTTAAAACCCACATTAAGAATTGTTTAATAGCATCTGGAGAAATTCTTTAATTCAGAACTTTATAAAGTAAATACAAACATTTCTTTGAGAATGATTGACTCACAGTTTGGTGTGAGCTTTATGTGCAATGTGCCATGGAGTTACACATGGAGGAACTAATTTTCCCAAGCTATAATGATGCACAGTTCCTTACCCAATTATGTTTCCATTGCTTATCCTACCTTACAAAGGAAGTGATGGAAACCTGGACTTTCCATTAGTTACATTTGATTCTGGTCTCTCGTTCTCCTGCTCTGTATCCCTCTCTTCCCCTCCACCTCCATCTCCTCTCCTCTCCTCTTCTTACCCTGGGTCCCCGCTTCCCCTTTCTCCACCTTCTTCCTCTGTGTTATTATAAATACCCAAGTTGTTCTGATTCCCTTTTATATGTCCAGACACTATCTTTCCCTACATTACTCTGCACTGGACTATTTCTTATATCAGAGTAATTACTGTCATTGGCAGACTTTTCTCAGTCTTATAATTCCCGAAAATTCACCTTATATACCAGTGCTTGTCTAATTCAGTAGCATTCTGAAGGAGGTTTATTCCCTCTAATGTGCTTTGTACAATGTTTGCTGCTAATTATGGGTACTTATATCCATCTGGAATGATTTCAGTCTATATTTGCTTGCTCTGTTGGCAGCAGTCTCAGCTGTACTCCCTAAACTAAGCACTTTGTTCCCTGCCCTGGCTGCAGTAGCTCAGTAATACCTCTATTAAACCATTTGAGAAGATTAAATCATTTTGGAGGATTAAAAAGCATATTTAAAATGGTAATTACCTATAAATTCTTCAATAGTCCGTTCTTCCTGAATTTTTTGATCCCCCATTTTATACTCAACAAAATAAAGAGTAATTTAAGCATATGGATGCAGTAGAAGCACATATGAGTTTTTTAAATCAACTGGTAAACTCCATATTTTACAGAATCCCACACTCTGTAAATTTTAGTTTATGCTTCCTTCTCAATGATATTTGAATACATGGCATATATGTGAAAATCACATTTTTTTAAATATATACAAAGCACTTTCACATTTGTTGTTTGCTTTTATTCTCACACTAACATTGTGAAGAGGCAGACATAATTACAGCCAGAGAAAACGAGGTTTAGAAATGTCACAGGACAGATATGTCCATGGTGACAGCTTGTACATGGGAGACCCAGGACTCAAATATATGTCTTGTGAATTCTGTCCCATGTTTTTCTTTTTCTTCCCTAACACTCTACCAAATAAAAAGTGAAGCCTTGATTTCGACTGTAAGGAGAATTGTATTACAAGGTTTTTTTCCCCTTGTTCTTATCTAATCAGCCAAGCACAGGAGCACACTGCATGAGCAGATGGAAACACAATTAAGACAGATGTGATGACAGTTCATTCACAGACTCTAATGCTTTAAGACCCCAGTGCTCATCTGAAAGCACATATCACAGCAGGCATGCCACAGGAAGAATCAAATGTGGGCACACAATTTGTACAAGCTGTAGGTCTTTCCAAGTTTTGAAAGTGAAATGGCATTTAGTGATTTCAAAATCCTACATCTATTCATAAGTTCCTTAGGTAGTGACTATTTTTCTAGTTGAACTTAATGAGAAGAAAATAAAGGTACTTGCAGGATCATTGATCATTTACACTGTAAGCCCAGCATAAGGTAAGACAGAACCATAGAGTGACAACAGCTTTGGGCTTCGGAGTGTGAGTTATTGTATCTGTATTACATGCACAGCCTATATTAGTGCTAGGAGCAGGCATTCAGTCAAATTTTCCTCCAGTTCCCTCAGGAAAACCCTTTGACCTTAGATATTATTTTTAACATTAAAAATTGCTAAATAGACCTTTTAGTTGGGATAAATTATAAGCTCTGAAGAGAGGTATCAACATGAACGTCCCCAAAGGTCAGAGTTGGCAAAGTGGAAGCCACCTTGGGGTTATGCTTGGCGTTATGCTCTAAGTCTTCTTATTATTTGGGACACAGTTGTAAGAAGGTGAAAAAGAGCATAGGATCTGTGGTCAAAGAGAGAGATCTCTTCCCACCTTTGCCTCTTAATAGCTGTGTGGCATAGTGCAAGCCCTTTGACCTCTCTGAGAATTAGTTTAGTTCACTTCTCTATTAAGTAGGAACGCTACATCTTGTTGGCCACCTTGCAGGGTTGTTAAGAAGCTTGTATAAGATAATACCTGAAAGTTTGACTGTTTTTGGTGATTGTATATTCCTCCTTCTGTAACAGTTGAGCTCTAATACCTGCCAGGGATTAATAAGCATAGAGAGACCAACCCACGGATCCTGTAGAAGGACGTTAGTAATGGAAGGGTGTAAAACAAGACAAACAGATCCTCCAAGAATTAAAATCTATCCATTTCTGCCTCTCACTCTACTTAATGTGCATAAGATTCTTCTGGGATTAATGCTAAAATGTAGGCTCCTCAGCCACCTTACCAGAAAGTCTGATTCACCCTGGGCAGGAACCAGGATTCTGATTTATTATTAAATATCCTAGGTGATTCTGAAGGTAATTTGAGGGCCCCAGTGTGACAAATCTTGACTAACCGTTTCATCCATGACGCTTTCTCACTAGTTGGATAATAAGTGGCTTGGGAGCAAGAACCAACTTTCTGCAGACTCATAAAGCGTGGGCACTAGGCGAACTAATGTTTTCAGCTGAAAAAGGTGCTTCTCATGAATTCTGCTAATTAGTACTGATGTTTGTTATTTACCAGTTTTCACTGCCTATGTCAAGAATTAAAATCCAGGTTCTGAATTGAGGTGAGAGAAAAGTGACCAAATGTGGCAAAAACTGATACTTCTTTTCTAATAGCTGTTCTTTCTGTTCTAAAAAGATAGTTACTTTTATCTGAGCAAACCAATACCTAGAATTAACATTCCCAGCCTCCTTTGCAGCGGGCTGAAGCCATGTACCTAAGTTCTGCCCACTGTTCTACAAACAGAAGAGATGTTGGTATCTTCCAGGTTGTATACATAAAAGAAAAGCGTTTTTTCTTCTCTCCTTTCTTGATGGTGGAATGTAGATATACAGGTGAGGATGCCATGGACCAAACAGGCAGGGACAACACCAGAGAGGGGGCAGTACATCAAGTGAAAAGGAGTCAGGCCCTTAACACCTTCAAGAAATAGAGTCACAACGTTTTGACTTTTGTGCCAAAAAGTCAGAGAAAGAAACTTCTATCTTATTTAACATTCTGCAATTCTGGGTCTCTATCACAGATAGCTAAACTGAGTTTGTTCTGACTAATAAAAATCAAATAAGCACCCAGGATTAGGGCAACACAACAGTAAAATATGTAATGCCCATCCTTAGTTATCTCACTATCATAGTGGGCGTTGTAGCACCTCTCTCATAAGGGCATTAAAAGAACCATAAGGTCTAAATATGTATGCAAATTGTGTGATGAAATATCTAATTTGTAAGTCAAAGGTCTTATATTTCTTTTTATTAATAATGAGTAATTTATAAATCATTACTTCTGACTATAAGCCATTAACTCTATGATTAAGATACTTCTTATGCTAGGGTTGGTAGAGTAACTTAGAGAGAAAAAAAAGCTGCCTCCAACTCTAAGCTTTAAGTGAGACTGGAGTGGAGAGGACGAGTTACATTTGGCATCCAAACCCTAATGAGCTTGTTGGGAACCATAACTGCAAGTCAAACAGGGGCAATGCTGAGTTTCATGGATCTTCCAAAATACCAAGGGGATATCTGTGACAGTGGATACTAGAAAGGTTATTTGAAAGGCTGATTTATTATTCATGAAGTGTGTACAGTCCAAAGTTTATGTTAAAGGCTGTTTGAATTGTATTCCCATCATCATGAAAAATAGCCCCGTCAGAGTACTGCAGCCAGACAGATTTATGGGTGTGCTTTTACCACATTTGGGAGTAATGACACTAGAGTAGCATATGAAGGTAAGTCTGTGTTAGTCCAATACTTTGTATTATTTAAAATCAATTGAAGTAGGCTGGTAGAGGTGAAAGAATGGGGATAGTTAACTTAAAGTATTTGTAAGTGATATGCACTAGAGAAATTTGATTTAGCTGTGAGTATGAAACCAGAAATGGAATGCCATTAGATTCTGTCTGTATAAATATGGGGCAAGTTAATACATTTATTTGCATCCGAGCATCTCAAACTTGAAAGAGCATCAGAATCACCTGAAAGGCTTGTGGGCATTTGCCAATAGCCAGGCCACTATCAGAGATTCTGATACAGTAAGTTTGAGTCAATTCAGGGCTTAAGATTTTTTTTTTTTTTAAATTTCTAATAAGTACCCATGTGATGCTGATGCAGTTATTCCAGAAAACGTGTTTTGATATCCACTGGCTTATAGGAAGTCCTTAGTAAAGTCTGGTAGGTAAGCAAACTGTTTCAGTGTTAATATCGCTCAAGGTTGTAGGGTTCCTCTCATTCTCTACACACATAGGAGTTAGATCGTAAAATCCTAGCTGATAAAGCCTCTCGTGTTTGTTACTGTAACTTTGAGGCTTTGCACTAGCGCTAGACATTTCTTAGCTGCTTCAGGATTGGTTTTCTGTTTGTTTGTTTGTTTGCTTGCTTGGTTTTTTTGTTTTGTTTTTCTTAAAAGGAATTCTTCTTGCCTTCCTTCTTCTCCTTTGGTACCAGTCCAGGCACAAATATGTCTTTTCAAATATTTCTGTGTTGTGGAAAGTACTTTGTATAGCATGATAATGATTGTTTCACAAGAGAATTCCTTCTAAACTGAGTTGTTATGTACATAGATGCACTTTTGGGTGGGGGGCATAGAGAGGTTTTTTTTATAAGCCTGAACCCTGGAGGCAGGAGAGCTGATGGAGTTCAAAACCTGTGTTTGAATCTTGGCTTCACTTTTTTATTTGCCCTGTGAGTTTAAGAGTTTAACTTAATCTAAGTGTCTTCACCTCACTGTTACACGGAATTAATCATTATGATATGTCAAGTCTTTGATGAGTCAATGCCTTTAAGTTTAATGATATTACTTTTTATTCAACTGAGAGATTTTTTTTGTTCTAGTTTAAGG
The DNA here is from genome assembly GCF_036562045.2 of Rhinolophus sinicus. Classification (NCBI taxonomy): domain Eukaryota; kingdom Metazoa; phylum Chordata; class Mammalia; order Chiroptera; family Rhinolophidae; genus Rhinolophus; species Rhinolophus sinicus. The sequence continues at coordinate 137,234,362 of NC_133756.1, forward strand.
GAAATAAAAGTTATCCTTGATAAAGATATTTAGTTATAATAAAAAGGATGGGCTGAGTATATATATGAAGATGTCTTAGCAAGAGAGTTTTGTTCAATAGAACATAAAGCTAGATTTGAGCATTTCTCTGTGTCTATATGGTGATTAGGATGGGTGAGTTATGTGTAAGAAGGCTGATGATATGTATTTTTGCATGAGTTCTTCATGGTCAAATTTGGAGCACTTAACTTTGTGTATTTGGGATAAAAATGAAGGATAAATAGAAAAGGTTGAAAGTAATTTAATTTTAAAATCGAAATGCTTCAAATATTCAGTAAAAAGTAAATAATATTTACCCACCATACATATTCTCTCTTGCTGGGACCACAATTTTAGAGGTAGGACTCACAATTTTGAGTCATACAATGAAAAGAATCATTTATTGTCTGAGTCTATGACAATAGTTTAGTGGTTACCAGAGGGTAAGGGGGGTGGGGGCTAGGGGGTGGGAGATGAGGGTAAGGGGGATCAAATATATGATGATGGAAGGAGAACTGACTCTGGGTGGTGAACACACAATGGGATTTATAGATGATGTAATACAGAATTGTACACCTGAAATCAATGTAATTTTACTAACAATTGTCACCCCAATAAATTTAAAAAAATGAATTAAAAAAAAGAATCATTTAAAATTCCAATGTCAATATACATTAAAATGGAAAAATGTTTGCTGACGTGGATGATATCTGCAGTAAAGAAAAATACATTTAAAAGCATATTGTAATTTCAGTAATCAGATTTTATAAAAAGTTTATAAAGATGAAAGATAAATACAATCAGTTATATACATTTTGCTTATTTACAATAGGTACATTTGTAAAAATATGTCAAAGCTGGAGCACTTTGACTTTTATTAAAATTCTGTTTATTAAGTGTACTTATTTATTATTTTTGTGTTATTTTAGCAAATACCGAAAAGAATATTTATAGTTTAATTTGTAATCTTTTTTATATAGTCTGTTAGTTCAATAGATCGTAAGTACTTAACTATTAATCTGCTATTTTTAGAACTTTCGAAGACCTCTTAGTAGTGTAAGGCTACTTTGAAAATTAAGGTAGCTTTATTATCAAGTTTTTAAAAATATTATTACTAAATGTTTATCTTTTTATTCAATCATACTATTATTATTTTTCAAGAAATATATATTTTACAAGGGCAATCCAATATACTTGATTGAAATGGTGAATATACCAATTATTTCAGTCTGTTGTTTTGTAGATTGTAAAGTCATATATTCTTTTGTTTTTAATAAAGTTGAATAGGTTTGTTTGCTTATTTTAATAGATTTTAGATTTTAGAATAGTTTTAGATTCACAGCAAAATTGAGTGGAAAGTAGATATCCATATATTCTATATTCCCAAATGCCTGCAGCCTCCTCCATTATCAATGTCCCACAGAAGAATGGTACATTTGTTACAATCAATGAACCGACTTTGACACATCCTTAACACCCAAAGTCCATACCTTACATTAGGGTTACTCATGGTGTTGTAGTACACTCCATGAGCTTGACAAATGTATAACATACATCCACCATGATAGTCTCATAGAGAATAGTTTCACTGCTCTAAAAATGCTCTATGGTCTGCTTATTCATCGCTTCCTCTCTCAAAACCCTAGCAAACAATGATCTTTTTACTGTCTCTCTAATTTTACTTTTTTTCAGAATGTCCTATAGCTGGAATCTTACCATTATGTAGCCTTTTCAGATAAATTTCTTATACTTATTAATGTGCATTTAAGTTTAACCAATGTCTTTTTTTTAAAATTTAAGTTTATTGGAATGACAATTGTTAGTAAAGTTACATAAATTTCAAGTATACAATTCTGTATTACATCATCTATAAATCACATTGTGTGTTCACCACGCAGAGTCAGTTCTTCTTCCATCACCATATATTTGATCCCCTTTACCCTCATCTACCACGACCCTCCCCCCTTACCCTCCGGTAACCACTAAACTATTGTCTGTGTCTATGAGTTTTTGTTTCTCATTTGCTTGTCTTGTTCTTTCATTGTTTTTGGTTTATACACCACATATCAGTGAAATCATATGGTTCTTGATAAAGCATTTCTTTTTAGTTTTCCATTAATGTTCCATTATCTGGATGTACCACAGTTTATTCATTCCTTTGCCTACTGAAGAATAGCTTGGTTGCATATACGTTCCTGTTTTTCAAGTTTTGGTGATTCTAAATAAAGCTGCTATAAGCATCTTTATGCAGGTTTTATGTGGACATATTTTTAACTTCATTGGGTAAATACCAAAGAGCATGATTGCTGGATCGTATGATAAGGTGTATACAGTTTTGTAAGAAACTGCCAAACTGTCTTCCACAGTGGCTGTACATCTTGTATTCTCACATGCAGTGAATGAGAGTTTCTGCTGTTCCATAGCTTCCACAGCATTTCGTGTTGTTAGTATTTTGAATTTTTGTCGTTCTAATAGATGTGTAGTGGTATATCATTGCTGTTTTATTTTGCAACCCCTAATGACATGTAACGTGGAGCACTGATGTTGTACGTTAATGTCTTTTTGTACCCATCATGCGTGGGTTACCAGAGCACTTATTTAATATTTAAAGAATGAACAAATTAATGACAAAATGTATAAAATAAAAACAAGTGCTCTGACTTTAGTGGTAAAAAATCGGACACAATCAGAGGCTTAACTGAGGTAGAGAGACGTGACTTTGCTATGATATACTTTGGCATTGTCATATGAGCAGCTGCCTCCTCCACTGCAGTCACAATGCACTCTGAGCACAGATGTTTTCTCCAAGATCAAATTACTCATTCATGTGCAAAAAATAATACTGGTATAATTTCCTTTCAAAGGAGAAAGTCTGTGTGGCACTAGTAGTCCCTGTTCTTTGCACAGCATGCCCAATCACTTGGAGTGCAATTGCTGTAGCAGGATTATGACATTTTAAATAAGCAGAAAAAAGATACTGGATGATTACTTACTGTTTAAGGGCCATGGGCAAACTTTCAGCTAGGACTGAGCAAACTTGTGCTTAAGAAAACGGTAGCAGATGCATTTGACCCTAAATAAAGCACATTTTGATTTTTAGTGTCAGATTTTCTTCAGATTTCTCTATTGATCCATCATAGCTGCATAACAGCTTCTTTAGTATAACACAAAACACTGAACAGTTTTCTTTAATTGTTGCCAGCAGCTTTACCCAGGCTCAAGCATGGTTTGAGCAGATATCCAGAAGAAACTCTCTAACCATTGCTAACATCTTTGTATAGCTCTATTTGTTCTATTCGTTAAGTCAGATAGAATACAGATTACACAGTTTTTAACCCATAACATGCTGGATCTTATGGGAACATTATGTTTTTCATATACCTGCTTATTATTTTTTGACAAAGGCCTTTCATTTAAAACCTCTCCAGTCAAACATATCCTCATTTAAAAAATATGACAGCTTTTTTTTCTTTTTTATTAATCAGACCCAAAATTGAGTCCAGCATTAAGGAACATTACGACACAGCTGTGGATATAAAAGAAACATCTAATTTGAGGATTATCAGGATGTAAACAGTGAAATCCATCCCTTACACATTTTTCTATGACAGACATTCAGTTTTTAGTTTATATCCAGAACAAATTTTGTTATGTTCATACTCTGTGAAGAACATTTATCTGACATTGAGGAACGAAAATGCAAAAAAAAAAAAAAAAAAAAAAAATCCACAGTCTTTGACCTAAAAAAAAAATAACATAACTGCAGCCCAAGACATGAGCATAAGCAAATATGAGGGTAGAATGAAACTTAAAGGATGGGCTCTTATTAGAAAATATATTTATGGAGAAATATTTAAAGGATTAGAACTTGAAGACTATATCCAAATTGGTTGCAAAGAAGAAGACAATCTGGTTTTGACATAACAAAAATTGTGTGTTATTATTAGTAATAATCATTACTATAAATGATAAACTTAGTCACCTACTATGTGCAACATATTTGCTTAATGCTTTACTTATTTTTACTTTATTTCAATGCTCACACAAATCTATAGAGTAGGTACTCTTTTTATTGCCGTTTAAAAATTTTGGACACCTAGGCAGAGTGGTTAAATTACTTGGGAAAATCAACTAGCTAGCAAGTCATACAAGGTATGTTTAGCAGGTAGAGGCAATCACACAATTACTAGGCAAGTACTGATGAGAAATAAATAAAATTAAAACAAATACAATAAATAATAAATAAAGCCTCCATTGCAAAACAAATCTGCATATGCAAATTCAAAACCACATAAGAAACCTAGAACAAGAAACAGTAAATAAAATCAGCAAATAAAGTATAGATGATACTAATTTTTATGGAAGAGTTTGACAAACATTTCATTTATTTATTTTTATTTTTTATTTTTGAATTAAATTTATTGGGCTGACAATGTTTAGTAAAATTGCACAGGTTTCAATTGTACAATGCTATAATAATACATCATCTGTATACTACATTGTGTGCTCACCACCCATTCAGTTCCTCCATCACCATATGTTTGATCCCCTTTAACCCTCATCTACCACCCTTCTCCCCCTACTCTCTGGTAACCATTAAACTGTTGTCTATGTCTATGAGATTCTATTTCTTTATTTGTTTGTCTTGTTCCTTTGTTGCTTTCAGTTTCATATCCCACATGTGAGTGAAGTCATATGGTTCTTGACTTTTTCTGTCTGACTTATTTCACTTAGCATCATAACATTGACCAAGACATGAAAACACCAAAGTGTCATTTATTTATTTTTTAAGATGGACAGGAAGTAGGATTTATTGTTGGGCATGAGTAAAAAGAGTGTGGTACTGAAGTCCTCATGAGACCAAGGGCCACCATTTGTCCAGGGGGTTCACAGTTAATGATATAGTTGACCCCACAGCCATCAAGGATGAGCTGCTGCCAGTTACCATGTCTTCAGATCCAGCTGTATTAAACTTGGTAAAGCGCTACTTCTTCTTCATGGATCTTATGGCAGCCAGGGAACTTGAACTTGGTCGTATGTGGGGCCTCAGTCACATGCCTCTTGTCCTGCAACTTGGTGCATATGGACTGATGACTTGGCCAATGGGAACTCTGCCCACTGCACTACTTGTGCAGACTTTCAAACTGCATCCCATATACTTGTTTGGAGCCTAGACTATGGAGAGCATGAGGTCAGACATGAATGGGCTCTGGAAAGGGCTATCTCTAAGGTTCTTTAGGGTAACCAGTATCTGCAGCAGGCTACATGCACTAACAAGGAGGGTGCTGTTCACAGCAATTACACACGAGGCCACCACAAGGAAGAGAGCATGGCCAGATTCACTGGCTGTAGACACAAAAATATTAAAATAATTGTTTTGGGTAACTTCAAGAGATAAATGCAAGATAATGAAAAATATCAATTATTTGTAAAACTGTTAAGAGGGAAAACAAAGTAAGAGGTATATATAAAAAAATAACAATTATAAAGCTTGGAAAAAAAAAGTATGTATTTATAGCCATTGGAATAATTTAAAATAAAAATAATTTAAAATAAAGCTATTCTAGAGAAAAAAATAAAATAAAAACTCTTATCTGGACAAGTGTCTGAAGAGAAAAATAATGACTCATAGCATAATTTGATAAATTAGAATTCCAGAAAAATAAATTAGGTGTGTGTGTGTGTGTGTGCATGTGTGTGTGTGTATGTATGTGTAGTTAGAGACATGGATAAAAGATGGAGTCTATAATAGTTGTCTAATAGGAGTTCTTAGAAAAAAGGGAAGGAACAAATAATTTTTTTCTGAATATATATTTTATCATGAAGCATTCATATGCATTGAGCAATGTATATACATTGTGACAGAATGGGAAGAGTTAAGAATGCTCCAAGATTTTTAGCATGAATAGTCAGAAAGATGATATTGTCCTTCGTTGAGAAGGAGATAACTGAAGGTGAACGAGCCTTGGGGAAAGGATGACAGTAATTTGGGATACCTTATATTTGAAATGACTATGTATGATAGACAGGTTAGCAGTTAGAGGTGAGACAGGTGTATCCGGGAGATATAAATTTGGCAATCATTGTCAGAGATAGTATTTAAAGACATGATTGTGAACGAGATCATTGAGGTAGTGAGGGTAAAGAGAGAAAATGTCCAAGTTCTCAGCCATGAGTTACTCCAGAGTTGAGATGTCTGAGAAGCAATGGGGACTGACAAAAGGCCGTTGTCTGCCTAATCTGCTAATTAAACATATATGAGGTCAGACAATTAAGTTCGCAAACTCACCCTAGAAAAAGTGCTACATACCTCATTGCTGAATATCACTCAGTCACCTTCGAAGTATGACCCTTGGGAAGATATGCACTGATGCCAGCATCTAGTCCACCCTTCAAAGCAATTTTGGAACTCTTTCTGGAATGGCCATCAGAATTGTTGTCATAATATACTTGATGTCCTGCCTGTCATCAAAATATCTTCCTTTTAATATTTCCTTTTTCTTCGGGTAAAGAAAGAAGTCATTGGTGGCCAGATCAGGTGAGTAGGGAGGGTGTTTCAATACAGTCATTTGTTTACTGGCTCAAAACTCCCTCATAGGCAGTGCCGTGTGAGCTGGTGCATTGTCATGATGCAAGAGCCATGAATTGTTGGCAAAAAGTTCAGGTCGTTTTTGTCTAACTTTTTCACGCAGCCTTTTCAGCCAGTTGGTACAAATTCATGATGAGTAATCCCTCTGATAGCAAAAAAGGTTAACAACATCATTGCAACAAGTTTGCAAACTTAATCGTCGTCCGACCTCATATTTCATCAAACAGTATTCAGATATATTACTGAATTTGAATCCCAATATTCTCGCTACTTTATCTTTCTAAAGAGTAAATCTGATCATGTGACTTTCATGCCGAACATTCAATGCCCTGGCTTCAGCGGCACACAGGGCCCTGTCTGGCCATCCCCAACTCTCCTCTCCAGTCTCATCCCTCAACTCTTTCACCAGTATCTTATGCATGATTAATTGAACGCCTTGTAGTTCTAGTGCGTAGTCCTCTCTCTGTCTCATCATATCCTATTATGTGGCTGACCCTTTTACAACTCTAAAGACAGCTCAGGGTCACTTCTTAAGTAGATGCCTCTCCAGAGCCTGTGAGTGCTACTGTCAACCTCTTTCATGGATTGTGAGCTCCTTGAAGAGAGGGACTGTTTAGCCCTACTACTAGTATAAGAAGGTCTTTAGAAACGTTGACAAAAATATTAATACCTTTTTCATAAAGTTATTTCTGGAGTGAATGGCATCACAGATGGCCACATTTTTAACCCATCTGAATGAAAGCTCTGTGATAAGGAAAGAGAGTTATTGATAATAGTAAAAGCATGTTTTATTTCCAAGAGAACTGTCTATTTTAAAGGAAGAACAAATAAGACATAGAGGGAAATACCATTGAGTGCAATGATTTCCACAATAAATGTCTCTTTGTTTGTAAGAGAAATTACAGAACTCATTAGCTAGAAGCTTATCTGCTATCTTGAAAAATAATAATATATATAAATGGTAATATGGAAACCCAAAACCTTCTCAGAGTACTGTCCTAACTGTCAAAGAAAAATGTATTACTCTTCTTTATTTTTTTACAAAACGAAGTGAATTTTATTGGAATGATAATAGCTAATACTTAGTGAGCGCTTACTCTGTGGCAGTCACTATTATAAATGTTTTGTTTGTATCATCTCGTTTAATACATACAACCACCCAATTAAGTTGGTCATGATAGTTTCCTCATTATGGATGAGAAAACAAGCACCAGATATTATGAGATATATCCAAAATCACTGAACTTATATAAAAAAGAAGTGTGATTCAACTACAATTGCTCTATCCCAAGAACCAGCCTCTGTGCTGTATTATCTCCATACTGTTTGAAAAGTGATCTTGTAGGTATGAGATGAGCGTAACCAACACAGAATATCTAGTTAATTTAGTCAGAGAATTGGAATGTATTACAATAACATCTGAGCTGACATGAGAAAAAAGTCATCATTTCATGGCCCTTATGTGCCTTCTCCATGATGAGACAATAGTCCTGAAGGTGCGAAACATCTGAGAGATGACCTAGATATTCTCCATTATTTCACATATGTTGACACTGAGTGTCTAGGGTTTACGTAATTTGCATTAGATATTATAGGTAGTTTGGTGCTAAGCTAAGAATGAAACTCTCATGAAGCAATCAAATTTTCTAATGAATTAGAGCCAAGTTCAATATCCCATTCTCTTCCTGATACAACCTCAGTGAGGAAATCTTTAAGCACTTGTAAAACTTTTGTTACACCTGCAACCAATTTAGAATTCAAGTTGGCAAGTCCAATACTCTACTAGGACATCTGCTATCACTTGGATGATTGCATGGCTGTCTGGTGGTTTTATTTAAATATTTATAGAATGATCCTATAGCTCATGCCTATTCAATTTTAAATCTTCCTGTAAAAATATGAATTGTTATTAAAGTAGCAATTAGTCTACATATAGGTTAAATCATAGAATTATATTTAAATAAGCTGATAGGTTGGAAAAAATTAATGAAAATATGTGGTTTCAACTACGTATCTTATTGCTATCTGTATTATATTTTCCTTTAAATCTAAAGAGGGTATGTTTAAGCCATTTTTTTGACTAAAATTATTTCAGTTGTTTATAGCTCTTCATTTATGTTATGACATAGATAGGTGGCTGATTCCCTTTGGCCTTTTTCTCCATTATCAATTTGAAACTATTTCATACACAATTTATCTCCCTCCGTTTTGAAATTCTACTTTTTTCTTCTATGTGTCTTAGAATAAATGAAAAGGCCATATATACACTCCTTATTTCCCCTGGATTCCATACAGCTAAATTTTTCAAATGGAAGAAAAAAATTTCTTCCCTTATTGACTTTTTCATCTCTTATTTTAAAACAAGAACTTTGGAAATTTAATGAATCATCAGTTGTAAAGTGGATCGTCAGACTTAAGAACTTTCTTGGGGTAGAGGGAAACATAAATACTACATGAGAGCTGCATAATGCTGCTGTAGACTATATATCCTAATTTCAGAAACATTAAAAAGTGAAAAAAACCTGCCATCTAAAAATTGATGAAATAAACACTCATGGTTTAGGTCTCAGTCCTGTATGCCATCCCTTTCCTGAGGTGTTCTCAATAAAGAACTCTCAGGGAATTTGTAAAATATCATATAATTTGCCAATATTTTAGAAACAAAGTATTTATATCACATATTCCCCCAGAATTCTATTGCTTTCCTTAATACAGGATACACAATTTCCAATTGTAAGATTTATTTCAAAAGGTATGTCCATTTTTCAGGCACTTTAAAAACACATTTAAATTGAAGCAAATGTAGTTCTCAAGCAGTCATAAAAAGTGGTTCCTGCACAATCAGTTTTAGAAAGTTCTAAAATAGGAGATGCTTCCCATAGCGAGACACAACAATCTCTAGTTTTAGTTTGAATACTATTGCAGGTGTTTTTACTTTAGGTTCACATTTCATTGCAGTTAGAAGACATTAACACATATTTTCAGCTGCTTAACAGCAGTGGTATATTTTATGTAATTCCAGAAAATAATGTGATAAACACATTTACATAATTTATTATATTTGACAATCCTAAGTGGTCCCAGATTCTGACTTTCACCATAAAATTAATCAAGACCTCATCATTCAACCTTGTAATTAAGCACAGTGATTTACAGTCCCTCATTTAGTTGTCACAATAACTCTATTCTTGTCTTATAATCATGGATACTTCCTCCTACTTTGTTCCTGCATATTTTCTGAGTCTTATTTGCAAGGCTTTCTCTTTATTCTACATAGAATCTTCACAATAAATGCATGCTTTTATTGTTTTAACCAATACTGGTGTCTATTACTTGCAAACAAAAATCCCAACTAATACCTAATTTCATTTGAAAGCACTACTAAAATGGAAACTCACAGTACTTTTGGAATTTTTGCATATATAGAGAGCATGATTATAGAGATATATTAGATTTATATCTCTGTTTTGTAGCCCAGAATATTTATTGGGTTTGAGAACCACATAAATTATACTGAAAATATAATGTTTTAAGTTCCCAAGCAAAAATCAAAACTAGATAAAGCAGACCTATTATTTAAGAAATATGTTTTCTGCAACAATAAGATTTGAGTTTTATATCGACAAAGGAAAATATTCAATAACATTTTTAGGCAGGGCTGAGACATATACAAGCTGGGTTCTCAAGAAGGTTGTAAGGGCATTTGTTTTAACTTACCCCGGATTTATACACCATCCAATTAGGAGGAATTCCCTAAGTAGATAATGAGAAAGATCTGCCTTCCATTTACAGAATGCAAAATACATGGATATGTTCTCTACCCACATCCTCATAAGTTATGGCATTAGTATTATGTATAGGCTTGGTTACTTGGATGTTTTTTTCCTACTCTGAATCTTAAGGAAATGAAAGAATTATCTGACTACGTAAGCTAGGTGGACAAAAAGATTTAAGTAGAGTGTGAAGAGAGCAGAGGACTGCTGCTAGAAGCATGTAACTGAAAATCCTGGTAAGTTAGCTTCACACAAAGCTATTTGAAAGGAAAAGAGGGACCAAAAACATGACCAGGATTCAGTATCTTCTCTCTCCATACTCAGAGTTTCTTTTCTATTTTCTTTTTCTGTATTAGATCTATTATCAGATAAGTTCTGACTTAGTGATGAACCTCGGCACCTGTTCCTCAATAATTCTTGAAAATAAAAGATTTATATTTGGGTCTCATCAGTAATGAGTTGTTGCTTTACCAAATCTGGACTAATCCTCTGATTGACTGGGTTGGAATTATCCTTTCCTTTGACACAGTGGGTAGAGTTAGTGTCACACAAAACCTCATGAGATTAGCATGGAAACACTTCTCATAAGAAAAATCAGAGTATGGTTATTAGAAGAAGGGATTGTAGAAGCATGATAGGTGAAAAGAACAGACATTTAAACATTTGGTAACTCTTTTAGTCTACTTTTCATTATAACCCCTCAAGTGAGGCACCATCATAATTGGATCCTGGCATTTTGGGTATAACTCTTTATGGAAGTTGTTATCTTAGATCTTATAAAAGCATCATTAGGTCTGATACAAGTGAGACTCATTATTTATACGGTGGATGAAAGGACATAGTCTGATTACAGAACTGTAAAAACTATGGTCTTAACACCTACATGATATCAAGCCTTAATTTTTTCTGGAATAAAAGAGGAAGCACAAGTGGAAAGGTTGACTCAGTGAATTGTCTGGGAATCAGTATTCCCTTTTTAGTGCTCTGTGCCATTCACTCTTCTGAAGAACATGCCATATAAGATCAATCTCAGTATTGGCCTTGGTAACTCTCCCTTGTGTCCTACAATTGGCCTCATTGTGTGTGATTATAATTAATTACCCCCAAATCTGGATACATTTCAAAATAGTGAAATACTGTAATTCTAAGCTCTGGGAATGACATTTAACTTAATGGAAACATACTGCTTTACAGAGTTTCCCAGAATTAACAACTGCCTAGCAGACTGCAGACACACAATATGATCACTGTTCATTTTTGGGTGGCCATAAAGATATCCACCTTGAGGAGTGGCAGCCTCCCCAGTGCCAATCAAAGGACATTGACCAAGTCTGTATTAAACATTTCCAGTAAAATAATATTTTAATCACTGCTCCATCTCTCACCCTAGAATTGAACAAAACAAACAAAAGGCAAGAAAGAAAGAAAAAAAAGTTTTAAGTGAAGAGGCAAATTTTAAGTAGTATAGACTGCATGCATCAGATTTTAAATATATTAACTTCATTACCATTTCTAACAAAGTTACTCAAGTGTGGAGACTTTGTGTTGGCATATAAATATTCATACCAGAAATACTTTACTCAATATTTATTTACTTATTTATGCATTTAAATTTTATTTTTTAGATATTTTAACTTTTTATTTTGCAATGATTTTTGATATAGAAAAGAGCATGGTAGATTAATACAGGATATTCTCATGTACCTTTACCCCAAATTTTAAATTAACGTCATACAGAGTGATAATGCAATTGTTGAACCAATAAATTACCATTAATACAATGCTATTAAACAAAATATAGACCTTATTTGAATTTCACCAATCTTTCCACTAAAACATGATAGCCATAAAAAAAAAAAATCTAAGTGAATATCAAATCTCTAGAAATAGGCACGATATCTCTATGCTCAAAAACAATAGAAGAAATCAAAAAGGGAAAAAATGAACCATTTCATTTGGAAAAAAAATAAGATTGTATATGTCAAAAATGTCATAAATAGATATGAACAGAAGGAAACTAGGGAATTTTTTCACCTACAATCTGAGCAACACTGTGAATTAAAAACAATATGCATCCCTGTTATTGTAGTTAGAAGCTTTTAAATATAGAAATAATGCATAATATAATATTAAACTCTCTTTAAAAACCCTAATCTTATATGATGCATACAGATATTTTCAAAAAGACATTACTTGAGTGAATCAAGATAAGTCTTTATATTTGTAAAACTTTTTATGATATTGAAATCCTAAATGCGCTTTTTAGAATTTCAGCTCTTAGCTAAAGAGGAAAACATAGCAAAGGGTTGTTTCAAATGGAGGGAGCAGTACCTCCTCTTTGCATGACAGAAAAATAAAATAGGAAATAATGTTCAAAGTCAGGTGACAATTGTGAGTGAAGAACTCTTAAATTTGATGTATTCATTCATCCAGTTGTCCATTCACTCTACATAAATGTTGTTCGGTTTGCTCATGACACTCATCAAATTGACTGTCTTCAGAGTCATTATGTATGAGGTATACTTTACCATTACACCATTTCTGTAGAGACAGTACGAAGTCTACATCCTGTGAGTTTTACAAAGTTTGCTGCTCGCCTTTAGCCTGCCTTTCTAAAAGGAGTTTCGGTACTCTGTTACTGAGGTGAAGACAGAAAAGCCTGAATGTAATGAGACAAACATAATTGAACAGCTATAAGGGTTTAGATTCAGATGGCTAAGAATATGTGGTTTTCATGTAAGAGCAACAAACATTTGTCTAAGAGTCTAGGTAAGTATAAGAAGTTCGAAGGTTAACAGATCTGTCTACTCAGACCCAGCAGAGAGAGCACATTTATGAGGCCTGGAGAAAGAAATAGCTTCTGAGCATCAACAAGCCCTTTGAGAGCAATGCACAGGCATCAGGAATATAAGAGGACTCTAAAACTACAGTCATTTTTTTGGGGGGGCATGGGGGAATATTGAGGAACAGTGTGTTTTTCCAGGACACATCAGCTCCAAGTCGTTGTACTTTTATCCAGTTGTGGAGGACGCAGCTCAGATCCAAGTCCAGTTGCCATTTTCAATCTTCGTTGCAGGGGGCGCAGCCCACCATCCCATGCCGGAATTGAACTGGCAACCTTGTTAAGAGCTCACGCGCTAACCAACTGAGCCAGCCAGCCACCCTAAAACTACAGTCTTTAAAGAGAATGCAGACTCTGATGAGTCTATGTCTACATTATACTAGGTTTCCAAGGTGACCAGCATCCAAGTGAGAGTAGAAATAAATGCTTGCTGTATAGAGGGGTACTTTCACAAATTAGCATCAATTGCAGAATTGAAAACACAATTATTTTTTAAATAACATATATAATATAAAATAGAAGCTAAATGTAAGGCCAAATGAAGTCCCATATTTTTTAATGAATGTTTTAATGCTAATACATCAAAATTTTAATTGAATAAAAGAAGCATTTTTTTACATTGCAGATTCTACTTAGTTTATACAAATTCATTATATATCATATCATAAAGAACTTATTCATGAACAAAACATAGAGAAATGCAATGCTGCTAACATATTTAAGGAAATTCTTACTATTTTATCACTTCTAGCAATAAAACTATGTTTTGTTCCTCAGAATAAAAGCTTGAAAAACAAACTCTTGTCTGGAAACAAGCTGTGTGGTATCCGTGCAGAAGAGGTGAGTAAATTTTCTCTTCTAGCTTCAACTGGATAGAAGTAATATTAGTGTCAGTTTTTCTTTTTTTATAAATGAGAGATCTGGTGACTTTTTTCTCCTTCTAACATAATCATACAAAAATTGATGTCTTAGTAATGAAATCAAGTTATGAAGAAAAATTTGAAATATATTCTGTGCATTCATTTTAAGTATGCATTAAAAATGAACACCCAAAGTGGCTAAAATAAGTCCTCTCTGGACTCATAAAAGATAAGAGCATAGGTTACATGGAATAATAGAAGTGAAGTTAGACAAATCATGCATACTACATACACTAGTACTCTCTTATTGTAAAATAGCAAGAGGAAACTTTGGGGGTGATGGAATAATTCTATATCTTGTCTATGTTCTATATCTATATATATTGATCAAACCCATGAAACTGTATGCTTAAATGGGATTAGCTGTATGTAAATTATATCTCAATAAAATTCATTTTTGATGTTAGCTGATCATAGTATATAATAAACACAATATACTCATGGTACTATCATCTTCTAGTAAACTCTATCAATGTAAAGTCCTGCCTAATAAATAAAGTCCTCTTTTATTTCTGAAATTTTGTAATTTTCCAAGCATGTATTGAATGTATATGTGCCTTCTACTGAAACAACTGCAAACGTACTGTGATTCAGTTTCCTATTATATTCAGAATATTTCTAACCCCTCAAGGTAGTAAAGTTTGCAAAGTAGGAGACTGTGTTATGATGGGGCTGTAATTCCTAAATCATTATCCAGTGTTGGAAGCACCGTCAATTAGAGTATAAAATTGAACGTGTCAATGACATACCCCTGCAAGGTTCTAATATTAGAAACAGTTTCTCACACTCATCCTTATCATGAACCACCTGCATTTTGTGATCTATTGAATCTGGAAGCTGATAAGAGAGAAGGAAAAGAAAGCAAAATGAAAAGAAATGAGAAAAGAAGGAAAGAAGGAAGGAGACAGGGAGATAAGGGAAGGTGGTAATGAGAGGGAGAGAGGAAAAGGGAGTGAGTGAGTGAGAGAGACAGAGAGAGAGAAAGAGAGAGATCTGGTGTCTCTAATTTGTTTACATGTACCAGTTAATAGACATGTGGGTTGTTATTTAACTATTATGAATATATACATACTATAAACTTTCATGTATATGTTATAATTTCTCTCGGTCAAATACCTAGAAAGATTTTGCTGTATAATGCAGTATGTGTATGTTTAGTTTTATATGAAACTGGCAAACTGTTTCCCAAAGTGCCTGTATTATTTTACATCCCCGCTCAACTATAGTATCAATTATCATTATTTTAATGTAACTATGACAATATATTTGTTTATGTTCTACTTCTTCTACTGAGGAATCAGAACTGATAATTGCAGATGCAGAAAGACAAGTGACTGAAGTATCAAGTTAGAATATTTGAAATCGGTTCTGCTCTGGAAAAATGTGAATACATGATTGTCATCTGTGTTTTAAGAGAACATATTTCAGTGTGGTAGCCAAACATGTCTGCAAAATTCATTTGTGTGCAGTCTGAAAGAATTTTAATCTTCAAGTGTGAAAATATAAATGCAATTAAGGCACTAATCCATGTTTCTGCTCTTGCAGTCAAAAAAAATCCAAGCCCAGCTGAAGGAGCTTCGCTATGGGAAGAAGGATTTATTATTTAAGGTGAGCCTCTTTTTCCCTTCCCCTTCCAATAAGTAAACTATCTAAAATATAATTTAGCTTGAATTTCCTGATTTTCATGAGAAATAGAGTTCTATTTGACTGCATTTAAGATGCTTTCATTTTCTTGCCTACTTAATTAATGGATATAAATGCAGATATGGTTTCCTGGGTACATTCTTAATCAAAGGCAAGAATTATTACAAAGTATTTAAAGCCCCTTTGTAACCTTCAATTACTTTAGTTCAATGCTGAGGAATATTGTCTTTTGGAATATTTATATTAAGGAAAATATATGTTGAGCAAGTTTGCAGAGATGAAGTCTATTGGTGACCTATGTATGTTCTTAACTTCCAGTGATCCTCCATGAATCTCTTTATTATTAAAAGTCTTCATAGGTAATCATTGTTGATTGATTTTGGTTATCGATAGTTATACTTTTCTGTCAAGTCAAGACCTATGCATAGTTAGACATCTACCACAAACTATGCTGTGATAGACTGAATAATGGCCCCCCTCCCCCAAATACTCATTTGGTAATCTCTGGAACCTGGTAATGTTATCTTTTGATGGCAAAAGAGACTTTGCAGATTAAATTAAGAATCTTGAAATGGGAAGATTATCCAAAATTAGCCAGGTGGGTCCTAAATATAATAGCACAAGTTCTGTAAGAGTGAACAAAGAAGGTCCAAATAAGAAGATAAGAAGAAACTTATGTGACCACAGAAGCTGGAGGACAAAAGACAATGTAATGAATACCATGTTTTATTTAACAGTTGGAAAATCTTTCAGTTTTCCAGTGGGAACAATAAGAAATGATTTATCTCATTTCTTTGGCACCTTCGCTTTTAGCAAAGAGTCATGGAAAGGTTTCCCTATTATGTCAACCAATATTTATTAAATACTCATTCCTTATGAGCCACACTTTACCATTTGCTCTTCCATAAATATGCTTCCTGCCATTCCTTTGACCTCATTTATAACAAGACATTACCCAGAACACCAAGGAAACTGTTAATTAATTCTCATTAATTCTTACCGATCCCTACTTCTCAGCACTCTTCTCATTGTACGTAATAAATAAATAAAAGTATGAAACAAGGCATTTTCCTGCCTAATCTTTCATACTGAGACTCTTGAGCTCAGTGTATCTTAACCCTTACATTCAGTTTGGTCTTAGCTTTCTGCAGTCATCAGGATGTGTGTGTTTTCATTTGCAAAGAAATGTCTAGTTTTCTGTATATTAGTTTAACTTAATAACATCAGATGTATAATAAAGGAAATCAATCTCCCTAGAGCTGATACATTTTAGGTATTAGTATGACAGATGTATGTAAAGATAGAAAATCAAATGAGGATTTTTAAATCTTTTGAGTTTCATTTCTCAAACTGAAGAGTTATAAGAGTTATAGAAAGAAAAGTGAGGAGAAGAAAATGAGGAGATCCAATCATTTTCAGTGGTTTATTTATTTTGTAATATTACAGTTGTTGAATATAGGTTAGTAACTTATCAGTTTTCAGAAATTAACAAAATGAGGTTTGTTGAAAGTCTTTATGACTTGAAAATGAGATGCTATTTGTAAGTCTTGTAAGTGACATTATTTCATGCCACTTTAAGGGGAGGATTTATATATGAATAGACCGTGAAGTTGCACAAAATAGGATGATTTCAGTATATACACTCCCCCAAAAAATTGTTTAACAGAAGGGTTTTTAATAAGTAAAATAACAAGAGGTCTAGAAGCATGACAATTTTATAGCTTATTCAGGAGCTAAACAATGTCAACAAGCCCCCAGAGATTTTTATTTATTAATAATTGTTTGTTTTTCCTACTTTCCATGTCACAATCCTCAACTTACTAATTTGTTCTAAGCTTTGATTCCTCATTGTGTCATGACAATGAGTAAAAATCTACATGCTGTCTTCATCCAACTGTGTACAAAGTCAGAGAAGAAGGGGGGGGCACTTGTCCTCGTTGGCATCATTTTTATGAAGGAGAAATTTTTTTAAGAAGTCTTCCCAAACTTAGTCATGTATCCATGCAAATTGTGATCTTAGTGTCTTCGGCTTCTATTGTGAAATATTACTTCTTTTAGATAGAAATTAAAAAGGAAGGGGGTTATTGATGGGGAGGCAACCAACAGTTGCCACTATAGTGTACTCATCCGCTCACCTTGATGGCAGTAAACTTATCTGAGTTGTTTATTACTATAGCAACAGTTTACATTTAGGTCTTGCGTAAACATTTGCTAAATTAATGAGTGGTGAATGAATGAATGCATACATAATGCATACATATATATGTGTGAACATACATGTATGAATAGACATAAATTAGAAACTGATGCATGTAGCTCTAAAGAGTATGTGAGCACAGAAATTCAACCATGCGCCTTTGAAAATGAGCCAACAAAATACCTTCGGTAACATTTTGCTGAACCCTGAGATAAGCAGTAAAAGATTACACTTGCAGTCATTTACCTGATAATCTGTTCAATTTTGAATAGATTTGATGGGTTTTACTAAAGATAGACTTTGAAGGAGCAATGTTTGCTGCTGAAGCACTTAAAAATAATGGTATGTGCTGACAGTTGCAAGACATGTTGACAAATTCAGTGTACTTGTTAATGTTTGGGAACTGGCTTTTGAATTGAATTGGGAAGGCTCCCAGCAGCAGTAAATATTCTCTACTAAAAAAGGAAGTGAGGCCCTGCTATTAGTTGCCCAGGACTTGAGTTTGTTTTTCTCCTCCTTGCACTTGGAGCTGATATTCTCTGGAATACCTACTCCATTTTGCTGCTCTCATTTTACTTTTATAAATACACTTCATTTTTTATTCCCAAAGTATCATTTTCTCATTGTGGGCAGATTTCAAAACGTGTCAAAAAGTATAAAGCCAATATAAAACATTAAGAATCCCATCACGAAGAAGAAACACACAATATTTTGAAATATTTCTACCTAGTTCCTTTTGTTCTAGGTATAATCTGCCTTGTCATTAACATATATGGTACTATACTATGTACTATATATGATATACTGATTTTTCACATAATTTTAAAACATAAAGGTATCCTTTAATTATATTTTCTTCAAAATTTAAATGAATAATTTTCTATATGTGCATGCCAAAAGTGATATTTTCCTTATAAATATGTGTACATTCATATGTATATATGTGTATTATCATTTTAGTCTACATTATGATAAAAATGTTTTCTCATTTTTAACTTACAGTTTTTATTGAACATGTATGTAACTGAAGTAATTCACTAAAATTGCTTAAAAATGTTAAATGTTAAAGATACCTACTACACATTATCGTTTTTAGGAGTTGGATATTTTATAGCTTTATTGATGAATGATTGATAAACATAGCTGTATATATTTAAAGTATGTAACATGGTGATTTGATGTACATATACATTGTGGAGTGATTACCAAGATCAAGATAATTAACATACCCATCACCTCACAAGGTTAGCTCTTATTTTTTTGTGTCTGTGGTGAGAATGATATAGTTCTACTCTCAGCAACTTTGAATTGTGCAATGCCCTATTACTAGCTATAGTCATCATGCTATACATTTGATCCTCAGAACATATTGCTCTTATAAGTGCAGATTTGTATGCTTTGACACCCATCACCCAATTTTCCCTTCTTCCTGACTCTAGCAACCACCATCCTCTGTTTCTATAATTTTTTGGGGGGTGACAGTTGTTTGTATATGTATTTTAAGATTCCACATATTCTACATATAAGTGATATGATGCAGTATTTGTCTTTGTTTGGCTTATTTCACTTAGTCTAAAGATCTCCAGTTCCAACCATGTTGTCACAAAGAGCAGAATTTCCTTTTATTGTCTGAATGATAATTCATTGTGTACACATAAATACCACATTTTCTTTATCCGTTCATCCATTGAAGGACATTTAAATTGATTTCTAACTTCTAATATATTGGCTATTGTGAATAATGCTACAATGTACATGGCAATACAGAGATCTCACTGGGATACTGATTTTAATTTCATTAGATATATACACAGGATTGGTGCTGCTAGATCATATAGTAGTTCTATCTTTAATTCTTTGAGGAACTGACATACTGTTTTCCACAATAGTTGTACCAATTTACATTCACACCAGCAATATATAAGGATTCCCTTTTCTCTGCATCCTTGCCAACATGTGTTATATTTTGTCTTTTGGATAATAGCCATCCTAACAGGTCTGAGACTATATCTCATTGGGGTTTGATTTGCATTTCCCTGAGGGTTAATGAGGTTGAGTACCTTTTCATATACCTATTGACCATTTGTATGTCTTGTTTGGAAAAAAAAAAATATGTTCAGGTCTTTTGCCAATTTTTGAATTGGATTATTTTGTTTGCTTTTCTGCTATTGTGTTGTATGCGTTCTTCATATATTATGGATATTAACACTTTATCAGTTATATGGTTTGAAAATATTTTCTTCCATTTTTGTAGGTTGCTTTTTCAATTTATTGTTTCTTTTCAGATACAGTAGTTCTTTAGTTTGATACTTTTCTGCTGGTTTATTGTACTTTTTATTGCCTGTGTTTTTGTTTCTTATCCAAGAAATCATAGCCAAGAACGGTGTCAAGTATCTTTTTCCCTATGTTTTATTCCAGGAATTCTATGGTTTCAGGCCTTACATGTAAATCTTCAATACAGTGTTAGTTAATTTTTGTGAGTGGCATAAGTTTCATTCTTTTGCATCTGTCTGTGCAGTTTCCGCAACACCATTTATTGAAGAGATTATCCTTTCCCCCTTGTCTGTTCTTAGTGTCCTTGTCAAAAATAGGCTACTCGTCGTAGCACATATTGAATATCCCATCTTGCTTTGTCCTCTGGTACTTAAGAACACTTTGTCGATGTCCTAACCTTAGGTCTCAGATGGATAGGCTTTTTTTTTTGTTGTTCCCAGTATCCATCCTTTTCCCCACATTCCAATATGCTGAGACATTCAATTTGGATGCTTCCATTTGTTTCATGAAAAGAACTATGACATATTAGATCTCCATTGAAGGATGCTGGCTTTGTGATTATCTCTGTTGTTTATTGAATAAAATCAAGTTATTAATACCATGTGACATTCAGTGTTTGAAATAAAATGTTGAATTAATTAAATTATTGCTTATGAGTTAGTCTAGTGATAAAATAATGCCTTATGTGCAATATATATATACACATATATATATATATATATGTGTATATATATATATAAACATTTTATACTGACCCAGTACATTATTTTATTTGATCCTTTTAAGATACATATGTGTCCTTTTAAACTCTGCATGTCTACTCCATTATCTAGTAAATAACGAAAAAATAAGTGAGGCTAGTTGGCTTTTGTGTTTTAAGCATGGAAGCAACAAGGCTTAAAAGTTAGGTTAGTTTGGACAGAGTCAATTTTCTTCTGTTTCCTACCACAGAACATTCCCGTATCCTGCAGTTTTCAAAACTGGCGGGATGGATCATAATCCCTATGAGACAGAGAGAAGTTGTAGGATTCACTTCACAATGAGGGTATTGAGGCCTTGAGAAGTTTGACACTTACTCAAGGCCACCAAAATATTTATTTGCAAAGCAAATTTTTAACAGATTGAAAGCATCACTGTTCTACTTACTTCTTTATTTTAAATTGAACGTGCTTGTGAGAGTATAACGGATCAAGTCTATTTGACAGGAATGTATAGTTATTCCTTTGGTAACTATTTCTATAACATATATTTATACCATTGTATCAATATTCTGACAATATTTCTGGCATGTGTGGTGATAGACCAGATGCACCCATTTCTTGTGAAACTCAGACATCAAAATGGCACGTGTTCTCATTGGTATTTTTCTCTAAAAACCAGATGTGTTCAACTTGGTGTCTCCACTGTTGTCTACTCTTAAAAACAGGAACATTGCCTCATAAATTTCCGCGTATGGATACCAACAAGTGTCAAATTAGTTTCTGATGATTTGAGTCTTCAGTAGGGAATTTTGTGAAGCTGTTGCCTCTTAATTTTTAAACCCTCATGTAATTTGAGATAATTTCTGTACATCTGTCTCTCATCAACTTACATTTATCTCATTCACATGTTAAACCATTTTTTTTTTTAATGAATAAAGCATTTTCAATGCCATTCGTTTGCTGTGTGTCAATTTACATCCAGTTAAATGAGCTTTGGCCCTAAAAGTGAAGGCACCTTGCCAAATGGTTAGAGGGGTAACTCATTTTACTTTTTTACATGATTCAGTAAACTTCAAGGTTTTCAAAACATTCATTTGTGCCTCAAAATAATTTGATGAATCAGTGAGGGCAGGTAATGTCACTTCTTCATGGATCAGAAAAACAAGACCTAGAGAAGTTAAAAAGACTTTTCTGAAATCATAGAACTGGTAAGTGGCAGAGTATAATTCTCCTCTGTCTTTTGACTTTACTATATAACATTTTCCCCAGTTAAATTCCTACTTTATATCTTTGAGTGATTTGTAGATTATACTTTTAAGAAATATTTTCTAATATAGTCAGAGATCTAAAGGGCAAACATACATAGCTGGAAATATAATTTGGTGACTTACAAAAAACGCATAATGCATGTTGGTAATTAAATTCAATGCATTTCCTTAAAAACATAAGTGTTTTCAGTTCACACATAAGATACTTACAGGTTAGAATTGGGAGTTATTTGGGACAGAGATTTCTTTTCTGATTTCCTATACTCTTGTGATCCATCCCACTAGTTTTTAAAATTGTAGGATACGGGTATGTTCTGTGGTGGGATATAGAAGAAAATTAATTGATTCTGTCCAAATTAACCTAACTTTTCAGACTTCTTGCTTCCATGCTTGAAACACAAAACCCAACTAGCCTCACCTATTTTTTTCATTATTTACCAGATAATGGAGTAGACGTACAGAGTTTAAAAAGACATATATGTGTCTTATCAAAAATCATGACAATTTTAAATTTAATACATGTTAATTTGCTCCAGAAACTTTGGGAATATCCCAAATACTGACAATCACTAAAAGTACAAAACTTTTTTTAAAGAAACCACAATCAGAGTTTAAAAGTGACTGACCTATTGTATAACTTCAATCTGTTTCCTGACTTCCTGTTTATTAATTTGTTCAAGATTATTGATTATGCATTATCCGTCAAGCACTAAGCTGAGCAATTGTTATATTTTATTTATTTATTTTTCCATTTGACCAACATTCCTGATTCCTTCATGTTTTAGCAAGGGATTTCAAGTCAACGGATGCATTTCAGGAAGATATTGACTCCTCAGATATTTTTCATTATTTTATAGGATACTTGGATAGGAGCTTGTATAATTTATCAGATTATCAAATGGTCTATAAGCTTCCAAACAATCTTAAAGACTTAAGGACCACTGCTTTCTGTATTGACCCTCACCTTCTACTAATCTAAACACTTTTAGGGAATCGTTGGAAATTTTAGGGAATAACAACCAGCTTTCTCTGGTTGTGTTGGGCATACCCTGCTTGTCCCAAGTTTCTGTCTTTTTATTTCTTACCCTATTCACTTATTAGAAAACTGAAGTATATTCTGTAACTTTCAGGGTAACGGTGGTATTACAACTAAATTTTAGAAAATGTTTATAATTTAAAATGTTTTTTTAAATATATTTACCATATTTACCACATTTTACCACTAATTCCATATTTGAAAAAAAAATGTTGTGACTTATCACATAGGAAAACAAAACATTTTAAATGGTTTAAGCCAGGTATTGTAAACTTGTTTTAAAAAGTAAATATCTTTGTGTGTCCCCAACCCACACTCTGTGTCTATTCCATACCTGTCTAATGGGTCATGGTGCCTTTTCCCACTGAGCTTGGATCTAGCCTCAAAATCATACTCATTCCAAGATTTGAAACAACTCCTAAAAGTTAGTGACAACCGGTACTCAAAATAAACCTATTTGCCATCCTGAATGAGCCCTAAATACTTTGTTTGTAGCAAGTCTTCAGTCTCTAGAGGGCTACTCTTGCAAGATTTGCTCACCACTGTCTTATTGTTGTAGTAAATAATAATCATTATATATTTGCAAAGACATTTTGAAGCAGTGGTCTATAAACTAAGGAATGTTAAAGAATAAGATTATTTCACAAGTGGGGATTATTGTGCAGAAAATCAAAATGAAGACAACTAATTTTAGACAGGCACCAGAATATTTCTCCTTGGGCCTCAAAGTGTGGGGGAGACCTTGAATTGCTGACCTTCCTTACCTATTCTTGTCCTATTTATTATGTAGCATGGCTTAGTGTGTCTTGGTTTAGCAAGCCGGACTACCACTGAGAGGGGCCCCCAGTCTTTACTAGGTTCAGCAGACTTTGCACATTTCCTGGCTTGGGGTACATATGGAGCAGTGGCACCATCGTGAGACCTCTGGAGGAAATCACTTTCCTTGTGGGACTTGCCTGGGATACAACCAGTTCAGTTCAGTTGACACAACAGCCGCCAACTCCATTCACTGGTTTCTTTAGGTCCTATATACTTCTATTTTCAGTACATTAAAATATATGTGTGTGTTTCTTTCAATGTGAGACATCTTCAGTTTCTTATGAGCACATGCAAGTTCAACCAACACGTGTTTCTGATCAGAATTCAGATTCTAAAATTACAGATTAGAAATGGTATGAAGTCAAATTTGAGCACCCTAGAAGTACTGCTCAGGAACATACACCATATTCAAGTAGCTTTCATCTCTAATTAAAATGTAGAACAATTGTACTAGTGTCTATTAAACAACAACAACAACAACAACAACAGCTATATATGTGTGTGTGTGTGTGTATAAAAATGCACAATGAAAATAAAGAACAGTGAAAAAACATACAATGATTTAACTCATTATACAATTTTTTAAAATACGTTGTTTCCATATTCCTTATCTTAATGGTTATGCCAAGTATAATTTCAGAAAACAAGAGCAAGTAGTTTTTTCCTTTAAATACTTCTTTTTTGGCAACACATTTAAATATTCCCTTTTGTCACGACAGGAGACATTTCAGAAGCATATTCATGAATTTACTTGATTTATTTCATGCCATTCCACTGCTTTTACTTGGTTAATAGGGTGTTTGTTAACCTATGCATAATGAAAGAGGAAAAACAATTACTTCTGAAGGTAATTGCATAGAAAGCTGATGCAACAGACATTTAGAGGAATTTAGAGGAATTTTAAAAAGGAGAGTTCTCCATAAATTTCATAGTTTACAGTAAGGAATGTACAGCTTGTGAGGGCAAGAGCAGAATCCCTAAGTAGTACACCCTGGGAGTCTTTCACTAGACAACACTACCTCTTCAATGATTGTCCCTGATATGTCTCTTAAAGAGCGACTGCAAGTATCTCAATCTCTACCATTGTCATTTGGACTTAACCCCATTTGCAAAACAAGTCCAATCAAGCCAAGTTATTACATCAATTTTCAACAACATAGAACCTTCCCATTAGAAGGGCCCTGTAACTCCTTCAATTTTAGTCTCTTGCATGATATTGGCTAATCTCCCTCACAACATTGCCTCTAATGATAGATGTTCAATGATTAAGGTTCACAGCACTCCAAGACAGGTTTTATCCCTCCTCACAGAATTCTTACTCTTGTAAAATCCCCTTCTCAATCCTGATAATGGTTGATATTTTTATATGCTATCTGATTCCCAGACATGTCAGATTCCTATCTCTAAACTAATATGTATTTTCCCACATCTTGTTTTAGTTCCTTCTTTATTCTTTGTCTCTATTTTTTTGCCCTTTCTCTTCTCTATGTCCACTCTTCTAAGAGACCTTCAGAAGGAAAATTTGAGTTAATGATGTAATTGTTTTTCAGTCTTAGGAACATTGTGGTGTTAGCCAAGGGTGCAACTTGATTTATTGCTAATGTTGAAATAAACTGGAAGGTGAGGTGGAGTGAAGTAGGTAACTGAAATCATTTCAGTGCTCTGAACTCCTGCAATTATAGATTCCCTGTTCAATTCTAGCTGGTTTAGCAACGATACCCTCAATAAGAATGTTCTGCTTGGAGTTTCATACCTTTCATCATGTGTAAGGGGCATCTGTGTATCTTGTTAAAAGGATTGGCTGGTTCAGTAGGTCTTAGAGAGTCTGCCTTTCAAACAAGGTCCAAAAGAGTGCTGATTATGATGAACTATGGGCCACACTTTAAATTGCAAGGCCCAAGGCATTTAATTCATCTGATGTGAAAGGGTTTGGTTATTTTCTTAAATTTGAAATTTTGTGAACACTAGTGTAGTAGTAAGAACCAGCATTTGAAATCGGATGATCTGAGTTCCCTTCCATCCCTTTCACTTAACTTACTACTATTGCATTTGCATATGGACCTCTGAAAGAGGGTATTTGCATTTATTATTTAACATCCTTTTTTCCATCTTACCGCAGCTGACATTTTGCAAGAGGCATAAGAAATAAAAAATTGGATGACAAATTGCCCTGCCTTCAGTCTAGTTAGGAAGACAGGCTAATTTATAATTAATTTTAATACAACACGGCAAGTGTTTTATAAGCACTTCATCTAACACTGTTGGGGCAGGGGTCAGTGAGGGGAGGGTCAAAGATCAGTAAGGCTATTACTACATTGCAACAAGTGGCATTAGATTAAACCTTGGAGGCATTGCACCAAAGCCTGCACTTGGTAGTTACTCAGTAAATACTTGTAGAAAGGACAGGAAGAGAAAGAAGGAAAGAGTCACTGCATAAGTGAAAAATGCTGTCTTCACTGAGAAAACATCCTAGCCAAATGTAGGGTGTTTTGAACATGCATGGCTATTTAAAAAATTGTCATAGGAACTTGCTGAAATGCATGGTATATGTGAAAAGAGAAGAGATTAGGAAGACAGGATGGTGCCACTCTTGAGAAACATTAATGGTGATGCTAATAATTGTTGGAGAAATGTACCAATAGTTTTATAAATAATGCTTCTCTTTGTTTGTGGGGGAAAGTTTCAAGCTCCTGCTGGTGTACATGTGGAAATCAGCTTTCCCTCTCTGATTTATCCCCCTCCATGGTTCCTGGGTGGATTATCTTTCCAGCCAGTGAGCGCCTGCTGGCAACAACTTGACACCATGTAGGTGGTTCTGACTGATCAGGAGGCCCACAGGTTCTGGTTCTGGTTCTGTTTTCTTTTTCTTTTACCAGTTACCAGCTTAAATGTCTCCACTGTAAAGTGAATATAGGACAAAAGGACAGAGAAATGAGTCTGGTGATATAGAAATATTATTCTCAGAAAATAGATTCTCCCAAAACCATATCACAATCTAATATTTTCATATTTCTTTTTAATAACCAATTTAATGAGACTGGAAACTATTGCTACTTAATGGGGTAAAAAACTTTTCTCATTTGAAATTATCAACTAGGCTGTGAAAAGAGAGGCAAACTCGAATAGTCTGTGTAATAAAAGAAAAGAATGAGAGTCTTTGGATTGGTGTCACCTATTTTGGACCTTTATTAAGCCTGTGTTTTATTCAAAATTAGACTCATTCTCTTCACCTCCAACCCAAACAAGAGGCAGAACGGTGCAGCACTTAAAAGCTGAGACTCTGGATCCAGACCTCTGTGTTTACTACTGGCTGTCAATTTCAGTATGGATTTGGAACTGAGTGAACATATGTCTGTTTTCCCTCATTTGTAAAATGAGATTAATGTTAGCTTCTATATCATACAGTTATTTTGAGAAGTTAATGAGTCGATACAAGTAAACTATAAATTTACAATAGTGTCTGGCACCTATTAATTGCACAAGCATTAGCTATTATTATTCCCCCCCCCCCAAAAAAAAAAAAAAAAGGTAAAAGCTTTACTTTCTTTTGATCATATTTTGATTACCAAGTGTTTGGGATTTTGAAGGAAGCTTGGCTATAATCCAGGCTCTTCCTATCTGAACTGAGTTGCATGACCTCTCTAAACTGTTTCTCTACCTGCAATATGGAAATCATCACATGCTGCAGAAGGGGTGTGTGTACAGAGAGGGCTGTGAACCTACTGCTGGAGGCGCCTGGCAAATGTCCGCTGCTGCCATGTTCCCTTCCCATTTGTTTTTGGAAACATATGCAGACAGAAATAGAAGGATAAACTTCTTATCCCCTTTTCCATGTTGGTCATAGGCAAGCCTGAGAGAGGATTGAGAGGAACTGTTGTGTTTCAATAAGAGGGATATGAATGGAATCCACAGGATGAATCTCCCTGGGCATGGCAGTGGGAATCCTCTCATCATCTCAAGGAAAACGTGGAAAGTCAGTTTCTTTCCAATATCCATGTATGAAGGTGCTGTGGCATCCTGAGATGTTGGCTATCAGTACGTTTTATTTCGTAACTCTGGCTAGTTTTCTCTCATACTCTAGTTGGGCTTTACTTAACATTAATTAGGATTTTCCAAAACAGTGGTAGGATTTTCATTCACAATTGTATACAGTAAATTATAGCATTCCCTATTTTGAACTTTCACCTGTTTACTCTCTCTGGTGAGAGAAACGTATATTAGTCAAAGGCTCTAATTGCACAAATAGAAATACTAGTCTGCAAGGTTGAATCAATCAGCTGGGGTTAAGCAGAAATGAATGCATTCAATGAATGTTTCTCAAATAACTTCTATGTGTCAGACACGGAGTTAGATGCAGTTTATATAGCCATAAATAATCTAAATGTAGCACTTTCTATAGGGCGTTTATGGCTATTTCAGGTAAGTGGAGACTTATGGGTATTGCCCAATGTTCTAAAGCACCACCATTTGTAATCTTTGTTTTTGTAGTCTTACCTCCCACACACCCTGGTTCCCCACCAGATAGAAAATGTTTATTTGTTCATTCATTTATTCATATTAAAATCTGTTTTATTGAGGTAGAATTTTCATCAATAAATTAATCATTTAAATTGAAGAATTTGTTGAATTTTGACATATGTGTACATGTATCATATAAATATATGTGTGTGTGTATGTCTACACACACACATACACACACACACACACACACACACACACACACACATAGCACAATTGTCAGCATAATCCAGACTTATAACATTTCTATAATTAAAAAAGAAAGTTACCTTGGGCCCCTTTGCAGTCACGCCGCTCTCCCCATTCTAAAACTATTGGTTTACTTTTTCTAGCATGTCATAGAAATAGAAACACTCAGTATAATGCTTTTTGAGTTTTTATTCATGCTGTTGCATCTGTCAATCATTTGTTTCTTTCCAATTTCACTTCATCTAATTTCATTTGGTTGTTTCCAGTTTGGGACTATTATGAATACAGCTGCTATGAACACTCACACAGAGGTCTTTGTATGGACATATATTTTTATTTTTCATGGATAAACCTTGGAATAGAATAGTTAGGTCATATGGTAAATATGTTTTATTTTATAAGAAACTGAAAAATTGTTTCTAAATTGGATGTACCATTGCATCCTCCTGAGGCAAGTATAAGAGGTCTACATTATCTTCTTTCCTGCCAATATTTACTTTGACCAGTCTTTTAAATTTTAGCCTATTGCATGTGTAGTAGTAGAGCATATGGTTATAATTTGCATTTTCCTAAAATTACTGCTGTTGAATACTTTTCACATACTTATTTACATTTGTATATCTTTGTTGAAAGATCTATTCAAATGTCTTACTCTTTTACACATTTTGTTTTATTTTTTTGTACTGATGTGTCTGTTTTCTAATAATTGAATTTTAATGTTTTTTTTTATGTATTCTACGTTATTTATCAGATATATATTTTGTAAAATCATGTCTTGCACTGTTGGCTTTTCATTTTCTTAACTGTAACTTTCAAAGAGAAAAAATATGTTTTATTTTTAATGATGTCAAAGTTACAAATATTTCTTTGATATTAGAGCTTTTTGTGTCTAAGAAATATTTGCCTAAGGGTGGCCGGTTAGCTCAGTTGGTTAGAGTGTGGTGCTAATAACACCAAGGTTGCTGGTTCGATCCCCACATGGGCCACTGTGAGCTGTGCCCTCCTTAAAAAAAAAAAAAAAGTAAAAAAGAAAAGAAAAGAAGTATTTGCCTCACCCAAGGTCATAAAGGTTTGCCTCTCTGTTTTCTTTTAGATGTTTTATACTTTTTGGCCCTTATAATTAGTTCTGTGAGCCATCTTAAGATTAAGTATGAAACTTAAGTTTTGTACGAAGTGTGTATAAAATGTATTGGGAGGTTTATTCATTATTGATTTTCAATTGTTCCAATTTCATCATAATTTATTTTTAACATAGTAGTGATTGGGCTGAGAATTGGGTAACTGATGGGTGCAGAAACACACTGCGTAGTGTGCAGATTTTTATGTCACTGAATTCATGGATTTCTGCATAAGAAATCCATGTAAAACTTCTTTGACGAGAGGTGTGGATATTCTTTGTTCTTAACAGTTTGGCACAGCAGTTAAGTACTCTGAACCTAGAATGTTAAAAGCTTAGAAATCAAGCCTGGGTTTACCACTGACCAGTATAATTTGGGGCACATTTTTCAACTTCTGGGTCTTAACTTTATCATAAAATTGGACTTCATCATTTTGTTCAATGCCTCCTAGAGAACCAAGTGCTTTATAAATGTTAGATACTATTATCCTCCTCTTCCGCCTCCTCTTTCATCTTTTTTTTATAAGCTCATTGTTTCAATCAGGGGAAAAGTCTTTGTCTGATTCTCAGCCATGCCAGCCATACTGCTCTGAGCTCAGGTGTCCCATGTTGTGTTCTGCTGTAGTTATCTTTGTGTCTGCTGCCTTTCCCTAGAGAACTGAGAGCTCTTGTTTTGAGGGATCTTCATCTAATACTGATTTACTCTAATTTATTTAATCAAAAAGGATTTATTGACCATCCCTGTATTTAGTATCTCACCTATGTGCCATGGACAAAAATAAGTAAAGTATGTTTTTTCCATTCAAAAGGGCCACAGATAATAATACTGACTTTTGTATGAAATGTGTAGTATTCGCTAAGCAATGTGCTATTAACTTACATGTGCATGACCACAGGTAATCCTCACAACAACTCCTTAAGGCAGTCATTCCCAAGCCTGTATGAACATTAGAATCATGAGGAGATGTGTTTAAATGTCTAAAGCCCAGGCAACATCCTGGGCTTGTCTAAAAACAAGTATTTTTTTGAAGCATCCCAGGTAATTTCAATGTAAAGACAGGTTTGGGAACTATTGCCTTAAGGTCAGTGCTATTATCAACTACATCTTGCTGATGAGGTAACTGTGGCTCTGAGAGATTAAGACACTCTTACTCCAGGAAACCGTGCACCCAAATATTACATCCTATAAATAAATTTCAGTAAATTGAAGTAAAATCTAAGCATATATATTTTTGTTGTGTGAGATCATATATTCTCATAAAATATACTTATGCAATATGCATATGTGCACACACGAGGTCTGACAATTAAGTTAATAAACTCATCCTAGCAAAAGTGCTACATACCTCATTGCTGAATATCACTATGGTCACCTTAGAAGTGCTCCCCTTGGGAAGCTATGCACTGATGCCAGCACCTAGTCCACCCTTCAAAGCAACTTTGAAACTGTTTTTCTGGAATGGCCATCAGAGCTGTCATCGGATTACCCTTGATGTCCTGAATGTCATCAAAATGTCTTCTTTTCAATATTTCCTTTATCTTTGGGTAAAGAAAAAAGTCACTGGGGGCCAGATCAGGTGAGTAGGGAGGGTGTTCTAGTACAGTTATTTGTAGACTGGCTAAAACCTCCCTCACACACAGTGCCATGTGAGCTGGTGCACTGTTGTGATGCAAAAGACATAAATTGTTGACGAAAAGTTCAGGTCATCAAATTTTTTCACGATGCCTTTTCAGCACTTCCAAATAGTCAACTTGGTTAACTTTTTGTCCAGTTGGTACAATTTCATAATGAATAAGCCCTCTGATATAAAAAAAAAAAAAAGGTTAGCAACATTGTTGCAAAAAGTTCCTTAATTGTCAGACCTTGACTAAGGACAGATTGGAAGTATGTGAGGATTGCTACAGAGTAGTGAATAGGAAAATTGGTAAACCTAACATCACTTTTGGGGACAGTTGAGGTTATGGTGTTGTGGCTAGAGCATTTAAGAAACATTTTGAAGAGACATTGAGATTTTACCTAGGTTTGGAAATATAAGTAGTTGCGCAGGTATAAAAATTAGGGAAGTTCCTTGTTTCTTTGGAGGCCGATGGAGCAGCATGATCAAGCATCCCAATGCATGAGAGGATATGGGCGTAACAATCTGGCAAGTAAGTGAAAGGCACTAGTGGTGACCTGGCAAATGTTGACACCCGGAGTCAGAGCTGGAAGGTGAGCCCAAGTCAAATATTAGAGTGTCTGGTATTCCAGTATAAGGGCTTTAACTTTACTATTTATTAGCTTTGCTGAATTCAACTGAAGATTAATATGGATAGATCCACTGTTAAGGGACATTATATGCTCATATCCACATTAATGCAAAGTTTTGATTTTGAGTACACTACTGAAGAAAGCAGTGAGTGCCAAATCTTGTCTTTAAAACTGTGCAATTGAAAACCAAAATTCTTTGCAAGCTGGAAACCACATTTTAACGTTAATTGTCAGATGCCACTGTCGAGAAGCACATTTCCCTGAATAGACTCCTATTTGCCAGTTCCAGAGATTAGCAATATAATTGGATGTCAGAATGCATCCTTTCTGCATCTTTCTCCACTCCTCCCTGCTGTTTTCATAATAGGAAAACCTGAAAAGAATGAAGCAGGTGATCTCACTTATCTAAGTCGGGAACTCAAAAACCTGCAGTAAGCTGAAGAAAAACGTTTCCAACATGATTCCCCATTTATTTATAACCGCACAAAAAAAATTATTGTAAAATTTTCCTTCTAAATGTTTTTCTACATCTTCACATTCTTTGTGTCAGTTCAGACTCTCCTCACATTTCCTGAATTACTGGCAGGACTCTCTGACTTTAGTGGTTTCTTTCTCCAAACTATCTTCCACAATGTCAAAAAAAGGGTTGTCTCTTTAAATTTTAAATATGGCCATTACTCCACTTCTAAATCCATCATTATCTGTTCAATCCTTATAGGATTATATCTGACCTCTTTAGTATGGCTAGCGAAGCTCATCTCTACCTATTTCTTTAGTCTCATCAATGTCAAACACTGAACTACTTACTGAAGATTTGCATTTATTGTAACTTTCCATTTCTTATCTATGTTTTTCTTCTGTTTGTTTTCTTTCCCTAACATGTTTTTCCAGTCTTTCTTCACTTGGTTAATATTCTCTCTCTCTCTCTCTCTCTCTCTCTCTCTCTCTCTCTCTCTATATATATATATATATATATATATATGTGTGTGTGTGTGTGTGTGTGTGTGTGTGTGTGTGTGCGCGCGTGCACATATATATTATTTTTGCACCAAACTTATATATATATATATATATAAGTTTGGTGCAAAAGTAATTGCGGTTTAAAAGGTTAAAAATGGCAAAAACCACAATTGCTTTTTCACCAACCTAATAATTACCTGTAGAGCTCATCATCCTTAAGCCCTGGCTCTCCCCTTGGGCAGAACCCGTGTGCCACTATACCTTGGCTGGTAGTGAGGTCATTGCCTCTTTTTCCCTGAGCAACACCACAGCTCTACAAGTAGGCATGGCTGGGGATGGTAGTATCTGGTCTTCTTAGCTTGTCCCCCCGGGTAGAACCTCTCTGTCTTATTGGTGAGCTGGAGTAGGAGTTTGGGGGTAGTCAGGCCTCAGCATCCTTACCTTGTCATATGCAGTATAGTACTTACACCACACAGTCCTAGGGAGAATAAGAAACACTGTTGACCTGCCCTTGACTGGGTGAAATCATAGCCATAGACTGGGAGCTTAGGGGAGAGGGAACCCCGTCTTCTTGGCTTCCCTCTCCTAAAGCAGAGTGCTCAGAGTAGAATTTCCATCACACAGAGCTGGGGAAGATTGGGAGGTTGTAGGGAGTAGTGCTTACTTGTCTTAAAGAGTTTTAGTGGATTTTTTGGATGAATGTTTATTCATTTTCTGTATGTCCTTAGTACAGTTTCCAGTGATTTTACCAGCTTTTTAAAAAGTAATTTTCACCAGCTAAATGATTATTTCACTGAAGAGAGGTCACTGAGCTCCTCCTCCTTCCACTGCCATTCTGGAACTCTTACCCCATTATTTCCCAATTTTAAAATTAGAGCTGTGGTGTTATCTCCTCCCTTTCCTGATGCCCTAGGTTGAGGTATGGGACCATCTTCTCTTCCTACACTACATTGGAAATGTCTTTTATGTCTCTAATTCTCCTCTAGTTCTAATTTTCTCAACTTCTTTCCTGGTCACCTATCTTATCAATCCTTATTTACTCTTCAAAACACAATTAAGGTTCATACTCACTGGCACTCTCTCCTGTCTCTTCACCCTCAGGTCTAGGGATACTCTTCCATGCTTTCTGAGCAACCTATGTACATTGCTATTTTAGTGCTTACTGCATTACATTTAAATTATATATTTGTTTCACCTCAATAGTGTCTGTAATCTCAATTACACTTATTTATTTATTTATTTATTTATTTATTTATTTATTTATTTATTTATTTATTGTGCCTCTAGTCTCTAGACAAGCACCGGACACAGTTAATACTTATGAGTTAATTGGAAACATGCATTTTGCGAGTAAATCATGTGCTATGTACAGTGCAAGGTACTGGAGATACAAAGGTATAAAATAACATATGCTATACCTGCCTAGCAAATGCTGTTTCATTAAATAAAGAGGTCAATGGAAGAAGAGTGCAAATCAGAGGGTTATGTCAATCACCCAGTGGTAGAGTGAAGCAGAGATCAGGGATCTGAGGGCTTCCTGTGGCTGGAACACACAGTACGAAGGAGGGTATAGTGAGAAATATAGTTAGAGGGATAGGTATTACTAAGATAATGTGGGGCTTGTAGGATGTGTTCAGAATTTCCACTTTTATTTTAGAAGAGGGGTCAGCAAACCATAGCCAGTCCCAATGTGTTACCTGTTTCTGTATGACCTGTGTACTAGACATTGATTTTGCATTTTTAAATATTTTTTTAATCAAAGGAAGAATGATAGTTTAGCTAGTGTGAACATTATTTCAATTCAATTTCAGTGTCAAAAAAATAAAATAAAACACTGGTGTTGGAATACAGCCATTCTCATTTGTTAATGTACTGTCTGTGGCTGCTTTTGTGTTATAGGGACAGAGTTCAGTGGTTGTGATACAGACTATACGGCCCTCAAAACTATCTGGCTCTTTATCAAAATAAGCTTTTTCAACCCTAGTCCTGTAGTAATGGAGGATATTGAAATGTTTTAATGAAAATATTTAAAGGGTGCATAATCACATAGCCATGTTTTGTTTTTGGAAGGAGGGCAACTTAGAGGCAGGAAGACTAATTAGAGGTGTGTCGGAAGAGTAGTGAGTGGTGTGTCAGAAATCACCCCTGGCTGCATGATTTGCTACAAAACTCATGGGACTCAGCATCTAATCATATGCAAGACTGTGATTTTATAACAGCAAAAACATACAAAGCAAAATTAGCAAAGGGGAAAAGGGCATGGGCAAAATCGAGAGCATACAAAGCTTTAGATTCCAAGAGTCCTCACTTAGTGAAGTCACACAGATGGGCTTAATTCCTTTACCAACAAGTTGTGACAACACATGTGAAATATTTTCTACTAAAGAAGTTTGCCTGAACCTAGGAGTCCAGGATTCCTTGAGATACTAGACACAAAGGCACCCTCTGCCTAACATATACCATAATTCCAAACTCCTAGAAGGAAAGCAGGTTTTCAGCTTAATCCATATTACTTGCACAGATAGTCTACTAGCACTGAGTCACTCTTTTCAGTGAATGGTGGAACATTCCCAAAATTCAAGTTGCCAGATGTAAGCTAACAGCCAACCTAGCAAGCAGGTCTTTGTAGGGATAGCAGTTTCACTCCTGGTATATTCATTCTTTTCTGCATATGAGGTTATTTCAGCAGTACAAATTGAAATGGTAGTAACTTGTACTAAGTTGCTAAAATGTAAATTAAAACAAGAGGACAAGGTTGAAATATACTTCAAAGGTACCAGGACTGACAATTAAGTTTGCGAACATGTTGCAATGATGTTGCTAATCTTTTTTGATATCAGAGGGATTATTCATTATGAATTTGTACCACCTGGACAAACAGTTAACCAAGCTGACTATTTGGAAGTGCTGAAAAGGCTGCATGAGAAAGTTAGATGACCTGAACTTTTCACCAACAATTCATGGCTCTCACATCACGACAATGTACCAGCTCACATGGCACTGCCTATAAGGGAGATTTTAGCCAGTAAACAAATAACTGTATTGGAACACACTCCCTACTCACCTGGCCCCCAATGGCTTCTTTCTTTATGTGAAGATAAAGGAAATATTGAAAGGAAGACATTTTGGTGATATTCAGGACATCAAAGCCATTCCAGAAAAAGAGTTCTAAATTGCTTTGAAGGATGGGCTAGGTGATGGTGTCGGTGCATAGCTTCCCAAGGAGAGTACTTCGAAGGTGACCATAGTGATATTCAGCAATGAGGTATGTAGCATTTTTTCTAGGATGAGTTCACGAACTTAATTGTCAGACATCATATATGTCCATGATTTAGCCATGAACTGTATATGGTAAGTGAAAGGGGAGAAGATTGTGCAGGAATCTGGCTTATCAATAAATGTTGGTAAACCGATCTGTTCTAAGGTTGCATAGTATTTCCTTCCAGTTGAAGAATAAACTGACATGGTGGAGGGAGGGACTCAGCTGATCAACTTGTTTACCGCATGTCAAGAAGCACTGTGGTTTTATGTATGTATGTGGATATATATTTAGCTGGATATGCATATATGTATGCATATACAGATGTATGAATTTGGAGAATACTCTAAAGATACTATTAAAATGATATTTTTCACCTTTAAGATCTGAGTCAGTTGAAAAATAGCACAGCTATGAGAAGGATGGAGAGTGAAGAGAAAGCTTCCTCCAGAAATTATGTGCATGCACACACGTGCACACACACACACACACACACACAGACACACACACACACACACAGATCTGACTTCTACTGACAAGCATAGTGATCAGGCAGTTACAAAATATATTGTTTTTCTCTTCACTAGCATCAGTAGTTGCACTGGCTTAATTTGAACAGCTACATTTATCATTTATGAAACATTTTGAGTGTATTGATATTGAGGTTATTTCCACTAGGGAATATATGGGGTTTATACTATTTGTTAAGCATAAGTCAGGATATGAGTCTTCTCCTGAAGCATACCAGGAAAATCATAATCTTCAATGAAAAGTATGCTATTAACTTCTTCTGCAGCAGTCCTTCTTAATGCTGGATTTGCATCACCATTTATGTGCAGATATTTCAAAATACTAAAGCCCATGCTAAGCCACTTTAGAGTCTGCCTCACATTGCTTGGGTTGGAGAACAGATATTTTCACACACAGTAACCTCAATCTAATGATTCATGATTTAAATGTGTAGAGGTGCACAGGTGAGAGATGATCAGAATTTTTGGAAATGATTTGAAAACATTTTTTTTTTTAATTTTTTTTAAGCTTTTTTAGAGAAAACATTTTTTCTCTAACTGAAAAAATCAAGTTTCTCTTCCTTTCTTGTCTGAGATGAGCTTCATGTAACTCTTCTTTGTATCTCAAATGTCCACCCTGAGCTGTTTGTGTAGGTTACTGGGTTGAGTAGGTAAATGGGTGTGTGCATCATGGATGGATAGCTCAACACAGACATAGATGAATGGAGAGATGAATCAGTAGATGGATGTGTGAGTAGGTAAATAGAGGACTATATGGATAATAGGATAGAGGATATGTGAGTGGAAGGATGAATGAAGAATGGATGAGTTGACCAATAGCTGAATTAATAAATGAATGGATGGATGAATGAATGAGAGAATAAGGGACACATAAGGAAGAACAGTAAAACATATGACACCTCCTTACAATGTCTAATTTACCAAATTTCCCAGAAAGAAATTGTTTTTCCATGTTCAGTAAACATTTGTCATTAAAAAAAAGATTTATTTATTCATTATTTATCCTATTGTAAGTTTCTTAGAATTAGATGATGATATTCGATACAGGAACTGTGGAGGCTAAGTAAGTAAAACAAAGTGACAACTGAAAGACAGGTGAAATAACCATGCTGAACCCTTTTTTGACAGCTACAATTACAAGGCATGTGACCTCTCTAACTGTAAGGATCGATCAGTGACATATGAGGAAAGCCAACAAAAATTAAGCACTTCTTTCATTATCTTTACAGAAGCAATATAGCTAACAAATTGGGTTATAAGGATGAATTTTTGCTGAAAATAAAATGGCAGTTCTAACTTCCTGATAATTATTCCAAAGACAAAGCAACAACTCTTTTTTTTTCTATTTCTGTCTCTTTTTTTTTTGGCATGTGTTACCACATACAAGCCTTAGAACACTCTTTGATGTGGTCAAACATTTTACTACTATTTTACTAAGAAGTAAATCCTACTGAATGGTTTTGCTAAAATTCTTTGCATCTCTAGATTATTTTTTTTTTTCTTTTTTGTTTGTTTTTAAAGAGAAAAAAAAAATGAGGATAATTTGAGGGGCCTCTGGGACAACATCAAGCAAACCAACATTTGTATCATAGGGGTACCAGAAAGGGGGGGGGGGGGGAATTGGAAACCTATTTGAAGAAATAATGATGGAAAACTTCCCTAACCTGGCAAAGGAAATGTATATAAAAGCCCAGGAAGTACAGAGTCCCACACAAGATGAATCCAAAGAGGCCCACACTAACACACATCATAATTAAAATGCCGAAGGTTAACAACAAAGAGAGAGTCTTAAAAGCAACAAGAGAAAGCAATTAGTTACCTACAAGGGAGCTCCCATAAGACTGTCAGCTGATTTCTCAACAACTTCAGGCCAGGAGGGATTGGCATGAAATATACAAAATGATGAAAAGTGAAGACCTACAACCAAGATTACTCTACCGATCATTTAGAATCAAAGAACAAATAACTTCTCAGACAAGAAAAAACTAAATGAGTTCATCACCACCAAAGCAGAATTAAAAGGAACGTTAGAAGGATTTAAGATCCCCCCCAAAAAAAAAATCAAAAGTATGAATAACAAAATGGCAGTAACTACAGATTTATCAACAATTACTTTTAATCCATAACTTTAGATTAAATGCTCCAATCGAAAGACAGCATTACTGAATGGATAAGAAATCAAGACCCATATATATCTGAGTACAAAAGTTTCACTTGAAATCAAAAGACTGACACAGACTGAAAGCAAAGGAATAAAAAAAGATATTTCATGAAGTGGAAACAAAAATACAGCTGGGGTAGCAAAACTTATACCAGACAAAACAGACGTTTAAACAAAGCCTCTGACAAGAGACAAAGAAGGATTTAGCAATCCCACTTCTGAGTATTTATCTGAAGAAAGCCAAAACACTACTTAGAAGGGACATGTGCATCCACATGTCATTTGCAACATTATTTACAATGGCCAAGATGTGGAGGCAGCCTGGGTGACTGTCAGTGGATGAATGGATAAAGAAGAGATGGTGTATATGTATATATATACAGCAAGACAAGCAACAACTTTTTATTTTTATTTTTTCTGTTTCTTTTCTTTGTTTTGCATGTATTACCACATACAAGCCTTAGAACACACACACACACACACACACACACATACACACACACACACACACACACACACACACACACAATGGAATATTATGCAGCCATAAAAAATGAAATCTTGCCATCTGCAACAAACTGGATGGACCTAAAGGGTATTGTGCTGAGTGGAGTAAGTCAGACAGAGAGAAAAACTGCAGCTCTAGATTTTTAAGGTGACACATCCGTCACAGGAACAATTGGTGAATCATAATGTAGATTTGAAACTTTCTTATTTTCTTTCTGCATTATCTTTTATGATTTCATGAAATATTTCTCACATAAAAACTCCAGTGTATATTTCAACAGTTTTGCTCTTTGTCAATTGGAGGGAGAGATCACGTTTCATGTCCCATTGCAGTTTATTTTATATGGGATTAAATGAAACCCAAAACAACATAACAAGTGGAAACAAAACTGTGCATTATCGTTTATAACCTCAGACTAATAGTCTTAATAAAATGAAGGCTTTGAAATCAGATATATGAGACCAACTGCCAAATTCTAGTGAGGCACATTTGGGCCATACAGGCTTGGTCTCCTTTATGGTTCTCTTGCCTCCTTTGCTAAGTGCTTGTAGCAATAATAGTTACAGAGGTTTGTAAAACAAACAAACAAAAATAACATATTTAAATATCAGCAGAGTTCTTGGCACATGGTAAATATTCCATAAATTTCCTTTGCTACTATTATTCCCATTTTACAAATGAGAAAACTGAAGACTTGAGAAAATAAGGGTGTTGTTGATAATATTAAAGCTAGTAAATGGGAAAGAAAAGACAAAGCACAAGTATTTTGTTACGTTTCAGGATTCTTTCCAGTACTCCTAATTATGCACACTTAATGATAAAGATTGGGTAATGGGGTGAACAAAGTCCATGTGGCTATTCATGTAGATTGGTGCTTAGGAGCCAATTGTATTTGGTGCCAACTGGTGGCTTTAATCGTTATCCTAATTAGCTCAAGTAAAATATACTTAAGCATTAGGGAAAATAAAATTGTGCTATTAGATATCAGAATATCTTCAATCAGTTTTTTTCCCTCTAGTAGTACAATTTGGGAACTAGTTTTCTGTAGCCTGGAAAGAAATTCTACATTCTTCTCGCCACTTGAAATGTAATAAAAGTAAGTCAAAATTGAAAATCCCCACCAGAACTTCATACCATGCTCTATTGTAATACATGCCCTATTTAAACTGGTAAATAATTGCTAGTTTATGCATCATATCATCCTCTGCAGTCCACATTCTTGGAGGGTAGAGTCTGTGTTTTATGCATCTTCCTTATTCTTATCATTTACGTATTG
Organism: Rhinolophus sinicus; assembly: GCF_036562045.2. NCBI lineage: Eukaryota > Metazoa > Chordata > Mammalia > Chiroptera > Rhinolophidae > Rhinolophus > Rhinolophus sinicus. The sequence continues at coordinate 137,275,209 of NC_133756.1, forward strand.
ATTGGCACATGGTAGATAACTGATAACTATTCATGGAGTCAACCTGCATTGTTTTGAATACAAGTCATCATTTTAATAACTATTCATCACATGTACTGGCAACTGAGGTTGGCAAGAATTCTAGATCTGGTAATAAATATTAAATAAATGTGGTAGTAGCCTGATAATAAATGACATCTCCCTTTAATCATAATATAAATTATTATTATTTTTATCATTTGTTGAGCACCATTTGTCATGATCAAATTTAAAAGTGTTTCTAACCCTTACAAAGACCTTGAACTCATATTGTAAAGATAATGTATTCAATCAATAATTTTTTGAGAGACTAATATTGCAGGTGGTTTTCCAAGTGCTTATAAGATTCATTAGTGAACAAAAGTTCCCTGTTTTTGTAGAGCTTACATTTAAGTAAGTGTGATAGGCAATACTTAATAAACAGAAAAATTATTTATGTAGTATATTAGAAAGTTCAGTGCTATAGGAAAAAAGAAAAAGTAGAGAGAAATAGGAGATTGGTAACTCTAGGTGGGAAGTGAGGTAGTTTGCAGTATTAATAGTCTAGAATGGATTCTTTAAGCAAGTGACCCTTGAGCCAAGAATTATGAGTGAGGGATTTGAGAGAGATAAGGATGGGCTTTGGAATCATCAAGACATGGGTTTGAATGTATTTATTCTATTTACTATCTATACAGTTTTCTGGACCTCCACAAACTTCTGTGTAAATCGTTTAGAATTTTATTTGCATATATTAAGCACACTATAATGTATATTAAAAAATAAAAGGTGCTAAAAAGTTAGCTCATGTTATCTACAATTGCATGACAAATGAGACATTGACATAGGTTGCAAAACTCTTTGTCCCATCTCTGGGTGAACTGCGCATTTCTAGGACTTCAGATATTGCCTAGAATTTTGCTTACCCTTGTCATTGCTAAATTATGACTTTTGCTTCAACTTTTAAATTCAAGTGAAAAGAATAAAATAAGTCCGTTGGTAAATAGACCATGAATATGTATTAAGAATCTCTACTAAAAGGCATTAAAATGAATTCAAAGGAAAAAAAGTACACATTTACAGTGGTAGGAAGTTGACAAGGTGGTATGTAAATGTTTCCATACCTGCTGTTTTCAACAAAATCCACTTAGTGGAATAACATTTTTTAAAAGGATGTTTGGGAAAAGCACCCAGAGCAGCTGCTGTACTTTGGCAGTAACAAAATTAAACAATTGGCTTCATCCAGCATTCAAATGGCAGGAGGATTTGCACAAATAGAAGGGATCATGACATTCAAGCAGATTCACATAGGAAAAAAAAAAGAAAAAAAAGTACTTATTCAAAATATTTACCACTAACTGAATTCTGACATCTACAGAATTTTGTGCTGGATTGTATCCACCATCCCTCAGCACTCTGACAGTATTGTTAATAAACCATCAACTCCTGTGCCTGTTAGAAGGAAAGGCAGTCACTGCATGTCATGTCAATTAACTGCCAGAAAAAAGAGGTTTACATGACAAACTGAAAAGCCTCCTAGAGGAGCATTCTTTGGACTATTAAAATGAAGCCTCAGAATCCTCAATTTTCAACTAGGTAGAGAGTTCTTGTAAACACTGCGGCTCTTCAGGTGCAAATGAGGAAAAGAAATAATTCAACGATCTTGAGAAAAATAAGAAACCTGGTTTCTTAGTACAGTGTGTGGCATCAGCATCAAATGTACTCATTTGCTCATTCATTCATCTAGTATTTATTCTTCATCCACTAAGTATCTGGCACTGTTCTAACAATGATCTATTCAGTGGTTAGCAAAAGGAAGCAATCCATATTGTGAGTAAGCCTATTGTCTATGGGGAAATGAGACATTAAAAATCGGATAGATAAATGTATAGATGACAATTGTAAGTGGTAATTAACTAGTATGCATCCACATAGGCATGCAAATTGTTCAAATATTAAAACACTTCTGTATCTATTGGTAAATAACCATTTTCTTCTTCATCTTGGCCCTTTTCCGGTAACCCTTCATCTCTCCCTGGCTGTCATTAAGCATAATGGCTCTGCCATAACACCTTGATAACCTTGCACATCTCTATGTAGGTCACATAGGCAAAGCTAACCTATAGTTTCACCCAAATCTTGGTGGCATTCCTTGTGATGGAATATAGACCGATAGGTGGTCTTGTTGGAAGCTGTTACAACAGTTTCTAATCTACATTCCTATCTCACAGGAGGCTCCATGAAGCAGTTTCATCTGCCCTCATAATGCCAGTGAGGCACAGCATTTTCCATATCACACCTCTCCCCTCTTTAGGGTAAGGATGTAGGCTATAAAACTGTGTTGCTGGTGTTAGAATTGGATCCACAATGGCAGAGAGACCTACCCCTTGAGTTGTCTGTCACATGGCAACCCTGGTTTGATGTCATCTAGTGATATCACAGATGTGGCTTGCTAATACCATACTGATCTTCCTTATGCTTCCAGTGTGCATAGTAAACTGTCCAAATTGATTTGGGCTCATGTCTCTTTCCTGGCTGATGCTGTAGGAGTGCAGCAAGCCTGCTTAGGAGCTGCCACAATGCTTCTGCTTAGGGATTGCTTGATGGCCTGACACCTGTCAAGCAGGGAACTCCTAGGACCCTGCTCCAGCTTTCAGGGCTGAGTCATATTTTATTGGTTCATGCCCATTTCATACCACTTATTTTCTGTTTTGAAAATCACAGCTGGTAAAAGTAATAGAAAGAAAAATACATAGTATTTTTACATCGGATACTATAACAAGAATGCTAAAATTATGTTTGCCGTTCAGAAATGGATCTCTATGGTATTTACTGTGTTTCCCTGAAAATAAGACCTAGCCAGATCATCAGCTCTAAGGCTTCTTTTGGAGCAAAAATTAATATAAGACCCAGTATAATTAATATAATATAATATAATATAATATAATATAATATAATATAATATAATATAATACCAGGTCTTATATTAATTTTTGCTCCAAAAGACGCCTTAGAGCTGATGGTCCGGCTCGATCTTATTTTTGGGAAAATGTGGTAGCATTTCAACTGGAAACTAAAGGGTGTGTAGGAAAGGACCAGGGGGAACAAGGTAGCAGGGAATTTTCCATGAATCGAGGCAGAAAAAACACATATTTGAAGACTGAGGTGTGGAAAAACATGCCTCATTCCATGAACTATAAAGAAGGCCAGTCAGATATCATATAATGCACTTGGGTCAAAATATCTCTTCTCTTCTGACAGCCTAGTAAAACATTTAAAAGTCCACCCATAAAACAAATTCCTGAGATTTCAAATAAAACATCAATATAATTTTGTTGTTCCACTATGTGAAAGACACATGATTGTTTTAGTGGTAAATAAAAAAATGTTTAAGACTTTAGACTGTGAGCTTCATAAAGATAACGTTGTTGCCTTATGTTGTTTTATATTCATAATTGATTTCATATCAGAGTGTTGAAAATAATATTTGGTAAATCAAGATGTGAGAAAAAGAAGGAAGGAAGCAAGGAGTGAAGGAAAGGAGGGAAGAGGTGAAAGAAGGATAGAAAATTCTCTGTTTAGAGGAATATAAAATTTATAAAACGTCCCCTAAAATTTATTAGCCTTGCAGTAAATATCTATTGAAAGTTTGAATGGGAGAAGAGAAAGATATTATAAAGAAATGATATATAATGAAACACATAATAAAAAATAGAATAAATTATATTCTGCAATAATTAACCTGACAATATGTAAATTCCAAGTAAAGAGCATACTCTTGTGATGCAACTTCACACAGGCTTCCCTGAAGAGCTCCTAGCTGGCTTGCCCAGTGCAATTTAATGAAGAAAACGGACACAGAACAATAATCCCATGACCAGGGATACAAGACAATAGTATTATAGAGCTAGGTTGGGTGGGGTAGATTGCGTAGTCACACAATAGTGATAGCCTCTAAAGACAGTGTAGGAACAAATTGTGCAGAGCTTCAAACTGAATATGAAGGGATCTGCATTTTATTATAATGGTAATAAGGAATAACTGAAGTTTTTATTTTGTTTTGTTTTTGTTTTTTATCAAAGAAAAACAGGCTAAAAGAAATGATCATGAAAAACAAATGTAATAGAGTATGCAGAATGACTTCCTGGAAGGAGACAAGGGAGAAAAATAGAGACTAAAGGCAGTGAACGTAATGAGAGAGTTGCAGCAATCTAGTAAAGAGTGGAAATGAGGACCTACTTTAGTAGTCATACTAAAAACAGTGGTGAGAAAAATAACGTCAAATTCATGACTGAATGGACATGGGCAGAAAACTACTTTTGAGATTGAGGCAGAGATGATGTGTGTAACATATGCAATAATGATCCCCTAACAGTATCTACCTCTGAATCCCCAGAACCTGAGAATGTTATTGTATATGGCAAAAGAGAATTTGCAGAGGTATATACATTAAGGATCTTGACATGGGAAGAGTATCCTGGATTATCAGAGTGGTGCCAATGTAATCACAAAAAATTTTATGAGAAGGAGGAGAGTCAGTCAGAGAAGGCAATGCATCAATGAAAATAGAGGTTGGAGTGGTGTGGCTACAAGCCAAGGAATGTAGCTAGTCTTTAGAAGCTGGGAAAGGGCAAGAAACAGATTTTTTTCCTAGAGCTTTCGGAAGAAACCAGGTTTATCAACACCTTGATTTCAGCTCATTGAGATTTATTTTGGTGTCACTTCTTGTTCAGTGGGCTTTTCTTCTGATATCTTTACTTTTTAAGTTCATCCAGTGAAATTTTCCTTTCTAAAATTGCCATTTGATTCTTTTTTTATAATTCAATTTTTGCTAAATTACCTATCTCTTCACTAATTAAGAACATATTTTTAATTTCTTGATCACGTTTTTAATAGCTGCCTTAATGTGCTCCCCTGTTTTTTGTTTGTTTGTTTGTTTGTTTTTGCCTGTTTTCTTTCCTGTTTTATTTAACACATGGGCCATCTATATATTGACTATCATTGTCTTCATTTTTGTTTAACTTTGAGTCATGTTTCACTTCTTTGAATATCTGCTAAGATTTTATTTTGTGCTAGACATCACCAATTATGCATTAAAGAGATTCCGGGTTTTATATTCTAGTTTAAATTGTTAATTGTTGTCCCATAATGCAGTTACAATACTGGCATTCACCTTGATGTAGAGTTGGATGTGTACTTTGTTAGTTCAGATATGTAGACAGTCCATGATAATACCTAGCTCCTCTAACTTGACAGAGCTAAACCTCAGAAAAATATCTCCTCATCTCCACCTGCCAGAATCTTGTCTAGGTTTTGATTTAGCTTTTTTAAGAAAGGCCTAAAATAGACTTTATACTAGTAAATGATCCCATAGTAAATTAAAATCTTAGTCTTTGCAAACCATATGGCCCCTATGGCAACTATTCAAATGGTTATGCAAAAGCAACTAGACAAAACATAAATAAATACAGGTAGCTGTGGTCCAGTAAAATTTTATTTACAAAAATGAGCAAATTGGCCAGATTTGGCCTTTGGACTGTAGTTTGCCAACCATTCCTCTAGTGAATTACTCTAAAAATGCCTGTGGTGTTAATAAGGTTTATGAATGTCTGTAGAATGCCAGAGCTATTCTACAATGCTCAACATCTAGTGTTTCTGTTCTGTTCAGCCATATAACAGTTACTTTGTGACAACCTTATATAATATATTGTCCTGTGTATATGCCATACAACTCTGCCAAGGACTGAGAAGCACTTGCCCCCAGACTGACTTTTGGAAGCCCTGCCCCTACTCACCTCATTGTTCTCTGCTGCCCTGCTCTGTATCATCCAGCCTTTTAATCTGACCCAAACTCGCATCTCTGCCTCCACAGCTCAGTGCAACTACAGTGAAATGCTTGGGCTACAACCCATTGCACCTTAGTCAGGAAACTGTCCTCAGGCAGAAAGCTGATATAGTCATGGATCTCATGTAGGGGGTTTCCCAAATGTCAAGTTTCACAGCCTGGAATAATTAGTTCATAGATGTTTATTGAAAGAAGACTAGTCCTATGTCAATTACTGTGTCATGTCCAGAAACAGAAGTTTTAAATCTTTTGTTTCTAAATAACAGGAAATATAAATACCTCACAAGAATTGAATTAATCAAATAATGAAATGTATTTACTCACATTAGCTGAAAATGCAAGGTTCATTTGATTTCAGGTGTGGTTTGATTGAGCAGTTTTAAAAGTAGCCAGATCATGGTATACATGTAGTTGTTATTTTCTATGGCCTACTTTCTTCATATATATATTAAGATTGTATTGGGGAAGGCGAACAGGACTTTACTGGGGAAGAATGTGCACTTCCAGGACTTTTTCCAAGTCAATTTGTTGTCCTTTCAATATTAGTTGTGGAGGGCGCAGCTCAGCTCCAGGTCCAGTTGCCTGTTGCTAGTTGCAGGGGGTGCAACCCACCATCCCTTGCAGGAGACATATAGTTTTAAACTCACATTGTTTTATTTTATTCTAGAAAGAATGCCTATCAGAGCTTAGACTTAAACATCCTCATACTACACTACAAAGAGAAAGAAAAATATATACTTTTTATTCACTCAGATGAAAAAGAAAGACAGCTGTCATTCTAGAAGCCACAGTAAATATCATCTTGTCTCTGGCATGCTGTTAATTAGATGCCTAAACCCAATCACAATCATTTGATTAGAGAGTTGAGATAGAGTAATTGCTTTAAGAAATTACATCCCCAATCTGGGAGTGATTCTTGCGAGAATCTCTCCTAAAATGTATGGCTGAGAAGGGTATAAGGCAGTTTCCTCCAAAGTCTATGTGTTTTTGAGGGGAGAAAAGGAATGAAATATCAAGTACATAATGAGAAGTTATCCACAGTAGATTTTCCATAAGTGTTACATGCATATACACATACACATGATGGCAATAGAATACTCATAAAAATTTAAATTTGAGGAAAATCATATATGTCTGCTCTTATTTCCCAGTGGAAAGGCTTATTGCACTTTATAACTTTGATATATTAAAATTTACTTTTGATATCACTTATAACCAGATGTTATGCTAAACTATTTCTACGTGATTTGAGATCAAACTTTGGTTCCTCTCTCTATATTAGTTGTTCAGTTCCAAGTCTTTCAGTATTACTCCCAAGTTGATAATGTTAAAATGAGTAGGTATTGCATCAGAGAACCTGACGGCCAAAGACAATCACGGTACTACAACTTTATACTTTTAGGAAAGTAGAAGCAGGCAGGCATTATTGACTTTCTGCCTCTTACTTCTATGGTAAAATGGACTGTAGAGATGATAGTGGTAGAGTGATGGTCTCTGTTATGTCTCTAGAGTATTAGTCACAGTTTTTGGGTTAATGCTACTGAGCAGGACATATGTTCTTTATATATACTAGTAGACTCACTGAATTTCCATAAAATATTTAATCCTATCATCCTTTCACCAACTACCAAGTATGCCCTACTGAGTACTTGAGAACATCTCTTTCATGAGTTTATTATCCTCACTGGATGAGTAATATTAAAAACACAAAATTACTTCAGTTTTCTGCAAATATTTTTTAATCATTAATCTTACCAATAAATTTTGAGCACATGTCAATTAATATATGTATATTTATTAGTTATAAATTATATACACTCATATCTTTAGTGCTTTAGAGTACCAGCTATGGATCCAAACTGCCTAGGTTTGAATTCTAGATCTGTTATTTCCCAGCTATCAACTTGAGTAAGACATTTAATAAATCTGTGTCTCAGTTCCATCTTTTAAAAGGGATGGAAACAATACTGGGTACCAGATACAGTTGTTGTGCAGAATATATATCAAAGTTCAGGTTATCATTATTATCATATTACTATTTTACTGCCATATTAAGTACATTATAAACATAAGCAGAATGAAAGGAAAGCAATGATGAGATTTAGAAAAAAAAAATATATATATATGTTTAAAATATTGTATATTAGACAAACCATGGATATTTTTAAATAAACATGTAGAATAGAGAATATTTTATTATACCACTTATTTTTCAATGTTGAAATCTAAAACTAAAATGCAGAATTTCTAACGTTTTTTTCCCCACATTCCAATGGAACATCTTTTATACTTACTATCCATATTTCTGCATCATTGGCTAGAACACGCCTGCATATTCTTATTGGTTCTAAAATGTAGAGCAAAAGCCATATAATTAATAACAAAGTAGTAAAGCTATGGTTAGAAAACTTCTAACAAGTTGACCTTGTTTTGTTGATGCCACCTAAAGATCATCGTCATATAGGCTGTTATTTTCAGTACCCAAAAGACTCAGCCATTGTAGTTCTTCACCGACCTATGTCCCCAGGAAATGAGTCACAGTAGTCTTTTCAGTTTATTTATTATAACTCTGCAGTGGCCAAAATATTAAGAGGAGGCTCTGTTCTGAATTTCCTATTGAGAGTTTATATACATATACATAGTTTCCTAATTTGGCCCTGGGTGTGACAATTTCCAGTTTAGTCTTCCCAAGCAGAAGTCTTTGCCAAAGAAGAGTCTGTCTAGACAACATTATGCTAATAGTCAGTAGTGCTTCTTTTTCCTATATTTTATCAGAAGATGACATAGTCGACAGGCGGGGATACTCACCACCATACTAACGAGGAGGGCTAATTGTGATATATAGATGCTGTATTACAGAATTGTACACTTTAAACCTATGTAATTTTACTAATCATTGTCACCCCAATAAATTTTAATTAAAAAAAAAGAAGATGATGAAATAGTTGAGAATTTAGTCTGCATTGAAAGTGCTCTACTGGTCCTTATATCTTCTCAATTTAGACAATATAGTCAGGTATTTCATTTTGTTTTTCATGTCATTTACTCATTATATGTAAGGTACTACTAATTGTTAAGACTTAATGGTGACAAAAAATAAATTTCCAGTATCGTACATTTTGTTGTCCAAGCTGTTTATCGCTCACTTGTATTTAAATCGATCTTCTAGAGCAGGTGCGAAAGAGTAGAATTATATTCCTTCCCTAGGAGGAAAGTCAACCTTGTGACTTGCTCACTCTGCTTTCTGTGTGTTGGTAGGAAAACGCACATTGGTGTATCTTACATGTTATAGTTGGTTTGGGATGAACCATGATTTTTGAACTATATTTTCTTGGCTCCTAAAAAATGGTCTTCTGAGTTGAATTATAAAATTTGTTATACTTTTATATTAGAAACTGTGCTTAGAAAAATCCCTATACTGTCTGTGTCTCTGGTATGTTTATTATCTCTGATAATGAGAATTTTGGAGCCAACAATGTTTCTTTTTGTTCCTGACTGCCAGAAGTCTTTGAACAAATTTACAGTTCAGCAACAACAAATGGAAAGAACTGTATGGGCCCATGATCAGTGCTTCCTTCTGCTATCGCTAGCCTTCATCTACCTTCACAACCCATTCACAACACATATATGTTTTCAGTAGATCTCATATGTTTTATTGATGTTAAATATTTTAATATTTTTAATGTTAAAATTGTTTCAAGTCCCTTTTAGTAGAGGTAAGGAATAAATATGTCTATATTCTATAAATCTTAGGGAAAGGCACCAAAAAAATTACAATGGAAATAAATGGATATACTTAGAGAGGACAAGATATGGAAAGATTAAAGTGTGAAGTTGTCAATAAGTTTTCAGAAATATTGACTCACATACATAATGTATGAATGATGAATTAGAACCTTGCAGATTTAGCCACTTGCCAAAATTTTGTAAAATGACTCTCAAATTTCAGATAAAATTTAACTCTCTAACATTAGGTTTGGTTTGCTTGTTGAGTATACATTCATGTTTCTTGGGGAGGGGGGGCAGTTTTTGCATTCAATACAGCACTAAGGTCATCCTTAATAATCTAGCTCAATTTAAGGTGTATTCTTGAGAAAAAGAGCAAGAAACAGCTCCTAAAGCAATAGATTGGATGCTAAACCAGGCCCCCGTGTTTTGTGGTCCAAAAACTTGGAGCTTTGTAGCTCCATATTTTTTTTTTTAAAGTAAATTAAGAATTATGTAATAGAGTCTAGCTTCTAAACATGTTATAATGTTTATTTAACATGAGGAGAAAATGTACGTCTATGAAAATTAAATTCATTTTTTGGTGTTCCTTTGATTAGAAGACACTGACTTCTCAGGTGCCTCTGAGGAAGCCCCTCCCAGTTCTCTGTTTCAATTTAGACACGCTTACTTTTAGTTTAGCAGTGAGAATCTCATATTATGATTTTTACTTCACAGGATTGCTACCTAATGTGTATTGTCAACCTATATACACAGATGATGTTACCTAGTCTGAAAAAAATTAATCACTTCATAGATATTTCTTCAGTGATTGAACGTGAATGAAAGTTACTCTAGAATCATGACTAGTCCCTCTTAAATAATTCTATCCTTTATTTCACAGGAGTTAAATTGAGAAAAAAAATAAACTTAAAATAAATAAAATTTACTACTTGGCAAAGTCCCCTGTCTTTCATAGGTCTTCTGATGTTTTAACACCCATAAAACTGCTCTTGTTCTATATAATTTTATAAATACTACATATGAATTAATCTAGTTACTGATCCTTTCAAAACTTGGATCACAGAGAAATCCAAAACTCCAATTCAAAAATCTTTATGCACTCCTATGTTTATTGCAGCACTATATACAATAGCCAAGACCTGGAAACAACCGAAATGCCCATCAGTAGATGACTGGATTAAGAAACTGTGGTACATTTATACAATGGAGTATTACGCAGCCATAAAGAAGAAAGAAATCTTACCATTTGCAACAACATGGATGGACCTAGAGAACATTATGTTAAGTGAAATAAGTCAGAAAGAGAAAGACAAATACCATATGATCTCACTTATATGCGGAATCTAAAGAAAAGAATAAGTGAATGAACTAATCAGAAACAGTTTTGGAAACATGGAGGAAAACAGAGGGTTGCTAGAGGGCGGGGTGGGGATAAGGGGAAGGTGAGAGGTTTTGGGAACATACAGAGGGATAGTGGATGGGGGGAGGGGGGTTCACACAGTGTGAGGGATATAAATGATAAATGTCTAAGTTTTGCTTTGTCTTGTGCACCTGAAACTAATTAAATAAAAAAATAAATAAATAATAATAAAAAAAAGAATAAAAGGGATTAGGAATGGAAGCAGTTAAGGGATAAAGAAATAACACCTAATTGATTCAGAATATACACTATCTTTGGCTCAGACTTAATCTTTCCTATTTTTGACTTTACATTTAGTTATGTTTAAACATTTTAATAAAGATATCAATTCTTGTTAAAAAAAACAAAACAAAAAAAAACAAACAAAAAAAAAAACTTGGATCACAGTATAATATGGGCCAATACCTGCAATTCCAACAATTGTTTTTCTTTCTTCTTTTTTTTTAAACTGTCTGTCTCCCAAGATCTCTTGGCTAGGTTTTACCCAGTTCAATAAATTCTTAAAAGAGTTAAATACTTGAAATCTTGGGAACTGATGACAATATAGCTTTCAAAGGCATATTTGCTATTTCTGGTGGAATTCATTCTACCTCCCCTGATACAAGCTCCCTGGACTGCTCTATTACCGCTCACTCTGAAGTCATTCTTTAGTAGGATTCTCCTACTGTGGATGACAGGATTTGGGCTGAAAACCACACAAGGAGGGAGAAGGATGGAGGCAGAAGGACCTGTACCTAGGCAGACCCCATCTGGCCTGCAGATAACTGATGACAGCATCTTGGGGAAAGTGGCTGCCCACTAACGAGGACCCTGAAAAAGAAAATAGCATGACAACCTAAAAGGGGTTGGGGTTGAAGGGGGGCCTGAGACACGAGGGATTGTTAGGAAGCATGGAGGTCCCTTCCAGTTGGTGACCAGGAATGTCAAGTAACACTAAGGCTGGTATGGATAGGAGAAACATGCCCATAACCACTGCCCCATGTGGCCCACCCCTGGGATCTCCCTGTCATCCCCAAATCCTGTTCTAGGACAAAGAGCTGAGACAGATGTAAGAGCCAGTCTTTTCTTTCCTTCTGTTGGGCTCACTCCCATGGACAGAAGCTGGCTTAGGCTGGGCCTGTGGTGTCCAAGGACTATCACAGTGTGAGTCCCCGGTACTAAGTTATTGAGTAGCTACGCTGAGGGCAGCAGTGACATGGTACAGGCAGGGTGGCCTGAGCCTGGTGCTGGGAATCTGACGCTGAGATCTGTGGTCCTGAAGTCATCATGATGTGGGATCCAGAGGAGGAAAGCTAGGAAAGACAGAGACCAAGAAAGCCAAGCCAGGTATAGGTTGGGCACCGCGGCTGGGGCTCAGAACTTGTGAGGGTTCACCCAATTGTAGGTGCTGTCTTACTGGAAACTCTCTTTATCAGCTCCTTCTCTCTCTTTTCATTTTAATTCAGAATGATTTTATTTTTAAGCATTATATATACAGAGGGTGCCAAAAAATGTCTAGACATTTTCAGAAAGGAAAAAACTGTATTAAAATTGTAATATTCAATATACTCGTATACAGATAACACAAGATGAATACAAGTTGCGTTTGATTTCTGTAATTACAAGAGGTGCTCAAAGTGGTTACCATCAGCATAATTTTAATACTTTTCTTTTCATTCTTAAAATGTGTATACATTTTTTGTCACCCTCTGTATATTTATATATATGAATGTGAACATAAGATGTATTTTATGTACGTGGATTAGGTAGCTATTTAGGACAAGTGCCTACTAGAAAATTATTTTCTACAAGAGTAAATTGTGGAGAATGACACAGATCAAACTAGCCATGGATACAAAGAATGTATATAGGTTTTCACAATCAAGAACAGGATCCTCAACCTCTCCTCCCTCCTAGGTGGTCACCATAGGGCAGAAAACTTTAATCGAGGACCAAGCTTCAAGGTGCTGGTTCTCAGACTGTGAGGGAGAGGAGGGATGAGCAACTGACATATGAGCACTTTGGTTGTTAGCTACAGCCTTTCAACAAGCCCATGGCATCAGAGCACCCGACGTGGTGATATCCTGGCCACTGAATAAATGTCAAGTCCCCTGCTGCTGATTTCTCCCTGAAAAACTCAGTTGCCTTGCCTCACAAGAACATCAGAAAGATCCTCTGTTCCTTCCAGCTTCAGATTCTTTGCACTGGCCACGCAAAGGCCAGCAGTATAGAGAGGTTTAGTGCTATGAGGTTCTGAGGCTCTTCTGCAAGTCTTCTGAGAGTCCACTGGGCAACTTCTTGTCAGTATATAGCTAGAAATTGGTGGAGGCAGGATTTGAACACACATCTTTCAAATCTGAGTCATTGCTCTTTTCTTTGAATAGCACAGTTATGGCATTTGCAAAGGTACAGAGATAAGGTGGGATAAAGAGGTATATTGGACTAAAACTTAATAATAAAAAGAGTGATACTGTTGTATTAGCCTGTTCAGGATAGCATGACAAAATACCACAGAATGGGTGGCTTAAACAACAGAAATAACTTTTCTCACAATTCTGGGGTCTAGAAATCTGAGATCAAGGTGCTGGCAGATTTGGTTTGTAGTGAGAGCTCTTTCTGACTTACACATGGTGACTTCTCACTTTGTGCTCACATGGCCTTTACTCTGTGTGAGCATGGAGAGAGAGGGAGAAAAAGAGAGAGAGACAGAAAGAGAGAGAGAGAAGCATTATGGCCTCATTTTTTTTAAACTCATTTAATCTTAATTACCTCCCTAGAAGTCCTATCTCCAAATATAATCACATGAGGGAGGGTTAGAGCTTCAACATATGAATTTAGGGGAACATAATACAGTCCATAACAACTAGAAACTTACTGGTGGATTTATATCACATGTTATTTTCAGGGACTTGAGCTGGAAATTTGCAACTGGACAGTTCAGACCAGTGCAATTAAGTGCACATCCATCTAGAACATCCTATTTTCTGCAACTTAAGCAAATGGCCGTATAATACGTAAATGTATTTTTAACCTGAATTCTAAATGAATTTTCCAAGATAATTTTTTTTTAAATTATTCGTGGACAGTGAATGAACTATGCTTAAAGTGGAGGGGAGAGTATGACATTTCCTCGGAAGATTTACCTTTTTTTCATTTTACAGGCCCAACAGCTTACTGATCTGGAACAAAAATTAGCTGTGGCCAGAAATGCGCTGGAAAAAGCAGCTCTTGACCGGGTAAGTTTACATCCATGAACAAGCACAACTTTGGTTAGAAGACGAAGCTAGTGTTCGTCTTTTCTTGATTTATTAATTCAATTCCAGATGCTGTATATATATGTAAGATGGTTATAGAATTTACAAGTGCTTGATATTCCCTTTGGAACCCAATTTTTTCCTTGTTTTTGCTGCTAATAGTTAATTGACTCAAGGTTCAAGCTCTGTGAGTTCACGGCTTTATTTTTCACCTTACTGGTATATTCATTGTATAACACCATAAATAAACGTGCTTTAAAGCACCAACAAAGATGACATGTATTAACTCTGGATGAATGAGTTATAAAGCAAATGGAAGTAGCCGTTGACACTTTTCATTTTGGAAAATTTAAATCAGAGTTCTTGAGGTTATCGAGGCATAAAAGAAGAACGTAATTCTCTTAACCATGAAGTCTTCACAAAAACAAAATAATACAGGGGTTGATGACAGTCCATCTTTACAACAGCTTTATTGAGGTATAATTCATTTGCCATAAAAGTCACACTAAAATTTTAAAGTTCATAAAGTCGTGCTACCATTGCCACTATTTACAAAAGATTTTCATCATCTCTTTTTACCTTATCTATTTCACTTTGATTTTATTAATCTCTCATTGTGTTTCAATTGTGTGTGCTCAGGATAAACCACAACTCCCGTCTGATGCCTGTCTTTGCCTTTCAGTGCCCTTCATGTAAGTCATGGATGGAAAATAGGGAATTCGCATATGGAAAGGCAAACATAAAATAGAGGAAGGAATTGGTCATATAATTCAGAATTACTTTTCTGCTGCCTAATAGTTATGATAAAATTTCTTAATGTTTCTTCTTTTTTTTCACTTTAAATCAGTTTTACAAGATTGTGGGAAATAAACATTTATTTTTTTCTTTAGTTCATTTGAAACAAAAGGGTAGAGTGATGTTAAAATAATGTATTTCTTGGTTCACTCTATACCCATTCATTGACCACCCAATGTATTTTTTTTTTTTTAATACCCAGAACATATATCTAACACACATTAATACAGGACGCTCTGAATCTCAGAAGTGAATCATACTATTTTAGACTTGACAAGAAGAACACCCACATTGCTCTCAATCAAAAGCATGGCAAGTCCAGGCTTAAGCAACAGGGCCAATCCGAAATAATATGCATTTTACTAAGCCTTCAACCTATCCCCTGACTAAGATCAATTCTTGATTAGATTGGCGTTATCTGCCATTGTTCTGTATGACAGTGAAAAGGTAGACACTTGTGGAAGATATCATCCGGAGGATTTCTGGTTTACGTATAGACAATATCTGACACGTAATAAAAATATTTCAGGGCATGTGGAGAGAGAATACAATGTATCAATATATAGAAAGGAAACAAGAGAAACATTACCTGGAGCTGATTCAGGTATTGGAGTGAGGGAAAAAAAAAATAAATAAATAAATAAATAAATAAATAAATATATATATAAATAAATAAATAAATAAACAAACAAACACACACACATATGTACATATGTATGTATATATATATATATATATATATATATATTCCAGGGGTGTCAAAAATGTACACAGTTTGAGATATTATATATGTATTACTTTTGAACTTGAATTGAATTACTGTAGCAATGTATAGATGATGTTCACTCAAAAGATGGTATTAAACAAATGCTGGCATTATTCATTCTATTACAATTTTAATACAATTTTTTCTTTTCTTAAAATGTGTTTTTTGGCACCCTCAGTGTATATGTATATACAAAGGATAAAAATTTTCAGTAGACTTGGAACCTACAAAAAATATCAAGTAGATATTCTAGAAATAGAACAATATAATGTATGCAATTAAAAATTTAACTGATGTGCTTAACGGCAGATTTGGTTAGTGAACATAGAACTGAAGACTAGTGAAATGAAAGGAAGATTAATATCAAATACCTATAACAATGTATAGAATGCAAAAATAAATGAAAAATAAACACAAAGAGAATAAGAAATGCTTGAGATAATTTCTAAATTTCTAAAATATTTCCAATTGTTGTCTTAGAAAAAATGATTAGCAGAAGCAATATTTGTAAAGATAATGGCTAAAAATTTCCCAGAGCTTTAAAGACATCAACCACAGACTCAAAGATGTAAGTATTCCACAAGAGGTTAAATCAAAGATATAATAATTATATTACAGTCCAATTGTTGATTGTTGGATATAAAAAAAAAGATAAACTAAAACAGAAAATGAATAATAAAATGGTAGATATCAACTTAAGTATTATATTTTTTAAATGGTCAAAATATTCCAAGTGTAAGGCTAAAATTGTAAGACTACATTAAACAGAAACTCTATGATTTATACAAAAGATATGTTTAAATATAAACAGGAGGTCTGTAAATAAAATGATAGGGAAAAAAAGACAACCTATGCAAAAAGTAATACAAAGCTTGTATATCAATACTAGTGTTATTCAAAGTAGACTTGAAGTTCAGAATTTTTAGTAATAAGAAGGGAGTTTCATATGGATCAGTCCAAGAGAATGGCATCAAAATCTTAAATCAGTGTGCATACAGTAATATTCCTCTAAAATGTATATACGAGTACATTTTTTAAAGTACATTTAAGACCAATGCACGTTTTAATTATCTTCTGTATTTTAATATGATTTGTTAACAAAATAAGAGATACTTAACATCGCCAGATAAAATGTAAATGTGGATAGAAACAATGAGATATCATAGCAACACCATCAGATTGGTAAAAATTAAGTCTGATGATACCAAATTCTGAATCACTTGTGATAGGTGTGTAATTATTAAAATCAGTTATTAAATATGTGTGTCTTAGAATTTGCACTTATCCATATATGGAGGGTGCCAAAAAAATGCATACCCATTTTAAGAAAGGAAAAATCTGTATTAAAACTGCAATACAATGAATGACACTAGCATTTATTTGATTAATGCCATCTTTTGAGCAAACATCATACTACATATTGCTACAGTAATTCAATTCAACTTCCAAAAGTAAAACATAGATAACATCTCTTACAGTGTGTACATTTTTTTGGCACCACTTGGTATACTTGGAAACAAGCATAGGGACATTAAATACAGGGATGTTTATATTAATAATAAATGGAAATAATGTAAATGCTTACTGATAGAATTAATACATACATTCTATATATTTTCTATGCTCTAGTTACTATTTTCAAATAATAATCAAATTTTAATAATAATGAATAAATATAAAGATACTTGTATCAATGTTGATACATCTCTATAACATATATACTGTTGGATGAAAAAATTGAGAATTGTATGTGTGATATTTCACAAATGTTCATATACACAAAACAAATTTTGTTTCAACTACGTATCAGATAAAAAGATAAAATAGAAAGACACATCAAATTCTTGGACACAATTGCCTTTGGGGAAAGACGATCACTAAGCATGCTTACAAATAATTCTACTGATACCCAAATATTTTATCTTCTAATAATTATATAGACACAGATAGCCTTTTATTCATGCACACACATGATATGTATATGTATATTGTGTGCATTATGTATATATCATACAGTATACTCAGTGTATGTATACATTAGGTATATGTAATGCCTGTGTATGTGTATGTTATAAACATGCATACCCATGTATTTTATATATAATATATTTTACAAAATTATATAAACATTACATTATATATAACAAATATATATATAATAATCAAAATGATGATTTTAAGATTTAATTTAGATTGATGTTTATCTAATATCTGTTACGTTTGTTATGTTGTTCTCCATATACCCCTATATTTTCCAAAATAAGTTATTTTTAAAAATCAAGTTAGTGTTCTGTCTGCTATCAAGAGCTTTCCATCTTTGTGATTACAGCTTAGCAACAATTTTATTTAGAAAAATAAACAAGTAAGACAATCACATTCATAAACTTTTTTTGCAATAATACATATACTATATATGATTAGCAATTTTGTAAAGATCATAAGTTGCCTCTTAACCACCAATTTGAACCATAGGTGTTTTGATACACAATAGAGGAGATGGAACATTTAAGGCTGATTCGTTCTAAAGCTCTTGTGGTATCTCCTTACTATGCAGTAGTTGTAAAGAACCAGGATAAAATTCTCTTTCCCAGGGACTGGGTCTCACATAGGCATTTTCCTCACTTATTTATGACCAAAACCTCTTCAGAGCTAACAGGACAATCTAACAGCCTATCTAGAAAGTGTTGCAGTAGAATTAGTAAGGAAATTTGGTGAATTCTAATGATGTTTTTCTTAAGGTTTAGATCTTTGTGACAAATGTAGCTTTTGAATCAGTAACTAGATATTTTAACAACGTCACTGCTGTGTGATTGTCATATTTTATATTAATTTATTCTAGTAATTAAGATAATATTTAATAATTTTAGGGAAGACTATTTGCTATTTTGTAGACTAGGTCAAATATAATTCATCTTACCAAGATCCCAGCTTTTTGAGATTTTTTTTAATTTATAAAAAACAACTTTATACCAATTTATGCTAATCTCTGACCATATGCAATTCATGCAAAATAATATTACTTTTTAAAAAGAGAAATGACTCTTTATAGTATCAGTGGAATCAGAAAATGAGAGGTAGGTATAATCCTAAAGTTCAAGTAGACCATCTTTTAAAAAACATTATTTCTTTGGCTCACCAGCCACAGTCTCTGCAGTATGCTTTAAGTACCAGAAAGTTGTTGAATTCCCATGATCCTGAGGCAGCTCAGCCTCCTCTGAGTTTTAACCAACTCTTCAGAATGTTTTTTTTTTTTTTTTCTTACATTAAATATTATTCCTGGTTAGACTTCATGTAGTCCATTTAGTCAATGGCTAAATAGATCTGAGATGCCTTTTGTGTCATCACCATGTGCTAGGTGATATGGGAAACAGAAAACACTTATGGTACATCATCCTCATTTTCATATCTCTCACAATTTTGTTGGGCACCTGCAATTCGAAAATCATTGTATGCAAAGCCATGAGGTCATAAAATCAGAGAATGAATATGAGGTCTGACAATTAAGTTTGTGAACTTATCCTAGAAAAAATGCTACACACCTCATTGTTGACTATCACTATGGTCACCTTTGAAGTCCTCCCCTTGGGAAGCTATGTACCCATGCCAGCGCCTAGTCCACCCTTCAAAGCAATTTTGGAACTCTTTTTCTGGAATAGCCGTTGGAGCTGTTGTCGTTTTTCTCTTGATGTCCTAAATGTCATCAAAATGTCTTCCTTTCGATATTTCCTTTATCTTTGGGTAAAGAAAGAAGTCATTGGGGGCCAGATCAGGTGAATAGGGAGGGTGTTCCAATACAGTTATTTGTTTACTGGCTAAAAACTCCCTCACAGAAAGTACCATGTGAGCTGGTGCATTGTTGTGATGCAAATTGGCGAAAATTTCAGCTCATTTTCATCTAACTTTTTCACGCAGCCTTTTCAGCACTTCCAAATAGTAAACTTGGTTAACTGTCCAGTTGGTATCAATTCATAATGAATAATCCCTCTGATACCAAAAAAGTTTAGCAACATTGTTGCAACAAGTTTGTGAACTTACTTGTCAGACCTGTATGTATATTTTAAGTACATGTGGATCATATGAACTGTGTAGTCACATAAGACTTCATGGGAAAATTATAATTTTGCCTGAGTCACAGAGGTTGGGATTAATGAAAAGTTTTTCCTTCTTTGTTTTACCCATTCTATGCTTTCCTCTGCCCTGTTTCTATTCCCCACCCCTATCACCATCACAATATGCCTAGCCCACACCATCCCACCATCTGTATTTAGGATGAGAAGCTATAGGTTGCAGTGTTTAAATAAAGGTCTCCAGTGTCAGTCTATCTATGTTCATATCATAACGTTTTCCATGAATGACCATGTTTGAATTTCTCAAACTCTTTATGCTTCACTGTAACATGGAATAATAATAAAACTTACATTATAAGGGTGATGAGAAAATTGTATGCCTCAATAAAGTAACATACTGGGAAGAATTCTTGGCACCTGAAAAACACTCAGTAAGCATAATAATTATTATTAGTGAATGAGATCACAGAGACAGCTTCTCTGTGATAACAATTTATCTGTTTAACCGTCAGCATCTTGCCACTCCTTTCACTACAGTGAACAATGAAAGCATTTCTTCTTACTGGAGGTTAATTTCAATAAATTTCATGTAAGATATGTATGAGGCTCCTAAACCAGTCATAAAGTCGGGTAGAAATACTAGTTCACTTCAAAATGGATAAAAAATTCAGTTTAATGAAATTGCTCTTCTCTCTTCATTATCTTTATATCTCTATATGAGACATTTTTTTACGCTCTTCAGTTGTTTAGCTCCTGAGAATGTTACATCTGGGCTTCAAATAACTTTCAATACCTCATAAATATTATGAAAACAACATCTTCACATTCCAACTTTGTTCTCATAATATATTTAATGAAAGAAGTCTTAGTTTACGCTCCCAATATAAATAATGATAACCTCAAAATCTAAGAATCAACTTTGGTTTTCAAAACATCAACTATTTATTTGGCAATATCTTATGAATTACAGTTATCTTCAGCTATTGGAATGGGAAAACAACTTTATGATATGGAAATTTATCTCTCAAACTTTTATATTAAAAAAAAAGGTTTTATTGCATCTGATCCTCACAAAATTTTACCCAGGAAAGCCTGCATAATTACATCCATATCACAGATGGCATAAGATAGGAAACCTACATAGACTCCTGGGACTAGATAGTAAAAGAACGAGAACTCTTTTTGCCCCATTATGTCTGGCACATAGCAGGAACGTAATAAATAGTTATTGATTGAATAGATAAATGAAGATAATGACATGCTATTCATCCTACATATAAAAGACCTAGAGATCACCTAGAGCATCAAGCCAAAAATGTTGAATGACCTTTTAGGATCCATAGAGGTGATTTCATGGCAGAAATAATGTTACAGGGATAGCTTCGGATTACCAGTCCCTCATGGTCTTTCCCAAGGCAGCAGCTGATATTGCACCTAGATCTCTCTGAGGACTTCATGTCTTCATGTAAATGAGTCAAGATAGACATGAATAATACGCTGTGAACTTTTATGTGTCAGATCACAAATTAGGAGCACCGTTGTCTTTGCAAGGTATATCTTGTTGTTCTTAGAAAAAAATCATTTTTCTAAGAAAAGTACTCACAGGCATGCAAAAAATTGCCTTTTAAGTCTCCCACCATCTTAAGATCACATATATATATATATATATATATATATATATATATATATATATATATAGATATATGTGATTTTTATAAGTGTTCCATATTATACAGCACAAACACTAGTATTTTAACGTCTAAAATAATACTTTTCTTATATAATACAGGATAAGGAGCAAAAGGTAAAATCGCACCCACTTATATCCTCGGGAGGGTTTTCTTTATTTACTCATGTAACAAATATTTGTTAAGTTAGAAACTGGTGATGCTGCAAAAAAGATACTGGCCCTCAAAGAAACTGCATTATAATAGAAGTAGATAAACAATAAACATATAAACAGTAAGATAATTTTCAATGATAAGAGCTACATGGGACACAATTTAACAAATGTAACAGAGACTTTAAGGAAGGAGTATTCTTTGAAAGAGTGATCAGGGACTGTTTTCAAGAAGATCATATGTGAGCTGAGACATGAATTTTAATTAGAAGTTTCCTACATAGCTACATGGGAAAAGCGTTCTGCAGGCAGAGGAAACAGCAGGTATAACGGCTCTAAGATGCAAATGAGCTTGGAATGTTTGATGAGTTATAAACAAAGGACATTGTGACAATCAGGTCCTTATTAAGGGGTTTGCATTTTACTACCATGCTGCAAAGCAACTGGAAAAAGTGGTTTGGTGCAGGAACAAGAGTGATCTTAGGAGGGAATAGGTTGTAAGATCTAGGACAAAGTATACTTGCTATGCTTCCCATCATATTTCATTGGGTGACATCTTGTTCCAGTGAACTGGAAAGTAAACAGTAGCTTGCAGTTTCAGACTACAGCTAGCCTTGAATGAAAATGTAACGATGTTGTGGTATAAAATCATTATCTGGGTCCCGCTTACGCAACTGGGTCAAACCAAACACGAGTAGCGTCGATAACAGGCTTTAGACTAGATGAACTAGAAAGCTGGGTTTTGTTGTTTGTTTGTTTGTTTGGTAGAAAACTGACCAGATTAGGACAGGCTTACTCACCTCCATCTACTGTGTCTGAGAGGAAAAAAAAAAAATCTACAACGTAACCAAGGATCGGGGCCAAAGATGCAGGCTTATGGTTCAAAAAAGGAATGAAATCAGAAGCTACGAGATTGTGGATAGGTTGAAAAATAAGAGCTGAGATAGTTTACTACTGTGGCTATGAAAGGTGAGGGGTTGGAGGTAATGTTTATCTGATATTGTTTCTGTTATGTTATATGATCCTGACAGTGTGGGAACAGATGAGATGATCATGTCAAAGTTCAGACAATTAAAAATATAACATATATACACAGCCCCGTTTATTGTTTTATTGAAAAATTTGTCTTGCCTAACTAAACAGGTATTATTGAAAATCAATGTTTGAAACTATTAACATGATGCTGTCCATTATTTATTTTCAATATCCAATTTCAGCCCCTACTCCAGAATCTGTCTATTATGGGAAAATATACTTTAAGCCTGTTACAGAGCCAACTTTTTGAAGTATAGTGTGTTAAGAGGAACCAAGATATGAATACAGTGAAAACAATAACCACCATTACTTCCTCCATGATCTGACCATTGAAAACCTACATTTCAAAGCCACATTAGCTGGAAGTCCTGGCCAAGACCTGCCTGACCCTGTCACATTAGCTCTATTTCCACTGTCTCACTATAATATGCAAAACAGAAAACACAAGGCCGCTTGGAACATCTCACTCCTGACACAGCACTCAATGCCATGATCTTCTATTCTGTAGTGAGAGAAGGGAAGTGTCAGCCAAGATTGTAACAAGGAGCCAACAGGAAGAGAAATCTGAACTGTTAACTTCATTTCTTTTTATTGATATAACTTGTTGATTTTTTCCCCCCTGACATACAGAAACAATGTTTGCACCTAAGTTTTTCAGTCATTTATTCAACAACTTTTCTGTTGAGTTCCTTCTAATGTGTCTGGATTATGTTAAGTCTGATATATAGTACTGAACAAAATAGGCAACTTATATGTATGTGTATAGACATATAAATTAAAAGTTAGTGATAAATTATGTGAAGGAACAACAGGATCAGTCATAGAAAGTGATGATGTGGGGGAAGGAGAAGAATCTTGAGACTAAGGCAAGCAAATAAAAGGGACCATTTTGAGTAAGAAGTGATCATTCAGCTTAGCCCCCTCCTGTCCACTTAATGCTCCCTCATCCAAGTCCTTATCAGATTCTTACTTTGTCTTAGAGAATTTGACAGGGCAAGATTAACGAGAAGGAAATATATGCTGTCCTATGTCTTACATATTGCAAGTTGCTGCTCTTATTGCTGTTTTTTGTTTGTTTGTTTGCTTGTTTTATCTTTTGACATGACCAAAGAGAGAGATTTTTAAACTGTTATTTCCAGCAATAGACACCGTGACTTAACAATAAATATGATATACCACATATGAGTAGAAAGCTCAGAGGTAGGCACTGGGAAAGCTCTAAGTCATAGTCACTATGACAACAAGGGCTTTACAGGAGACAAGAAATGGGGGGGTGCTATATGAAGGTGCATCCGGGCATAGTATATAAAAGGCAGTAGTTTTATTGGGAGCATACAACTTCGACAGGCAGAGAAAACAGACTTTGCTGCTTCATTGATCTATGGATACACTTAAGGGGTAAACTCCATGTATGCTAGCTTGTCCAGGGATCTTAGCCCCTATAGCTAATCTTTCTTTTCATGTCTCCTGAACCAGAGGCCACACCTCACATCTCAAAATTGATGTTTATGTGACATTTTCCTATTAGGGCCTATAGCCATTCCCCAATTTACCTCTGAGTTATCATGAGATTTCCAAAGTGTTGTATGTCCCTCTTCATTTTGGCATCTGAGGATCTCTCTGTCATTTGTATTTAGCTTTATGTTATTATTGTTATTTTTAAGTTGTCAGCATTTAAAAATATTTTTAGAAACAGGAGCTGGGGATTAGACAGGAGGGAGAGATGGTTGTCACATTAGAACAGCCTGCCTTGCGATGTGAACCAAAACTAAACCGGTCTGAAAACCTTGAACTTTCTTTTCTTCATAGTAGAATCATAATAATAATGCCAGTTTTCCAGATGTTTGAAGGTGTAAAATTCTTTCTTGTGTGTGAAAGTGCTTGGAATATTGTGATCGTATGCTAATATAAGAAAGTATTAATATCAGCATTTACGATCATAGGAAAGTAACTCCTGCTTCTTAACAAGGCTCAGAGGAAATAAGAGCTTTATCAGAAATAAACTTATTTTAGTATGTGGGGAAGTTGGGTAGGGGCACAGGCTAATCGGAGGAACACGGGGGCTTACATTGCTCAGGGAGTGATTTGTAATAAAAGAGGTTGATACTAAGAGAAAGGTGGCAGGTTTCTAAGAAGGACATTTTCTACTTCAGAGTCACCCCAAAGAATAATGTCCTTGTCAGCCAACTTTCAAGATTGAAATCATGCCAATTCAAGGGAAAAAAGACATGTCTCTGAATTTCAGTGTTCAAAATATATCATGAAATGCATTAACTCCTAAAAACAGACTCAGTGTGCATTAAATAGTGTGCCATAATGGAGTTTATAAGTTAGGCAATATGTTCGAAAACTGATATGTATTTATGTGGGGAGTGAGTGTAGACTAGGAGGAAAAGGAGAATCTAATCAGATAAATGATAACCAGAACCACATGTAAGAATAGTGATCTCTCTTTTTTCCTAGGAGTCACAACTGAAAGCAATGAAAGAAACTGTAAAACTCTGCCTGTCAACTGTTTTCAGTGATCAACCGTCCCCGTTGAGTCTAATCAGGTCAAATCCAACTCAGATGTCAATTCCACCCAGGACAATTGACACTAAGATTCCAGACGCAAGGACCCAAAGCAAGGTACACTTTATTTGGGCTTTTAAAAGTAAAATCAAGTAATATACTGTCTGCATAATTCATTCTATGTGATCATCACTGTGGATCCAAATAAGATATCAAAGTGATTAAAAGATTAAGAAGTAAATGGAAGATAGTCACCTAATTTGTAAAGTATCCATTGTCACCTGGAGAATGTTCTTTAGTAGAGAACGGGCTGATTCTTAGGGTCATCTAATTTTAAAATGATTATAATTATCATAACTGTAATTATAATAACTATTATTCTAAAATACCATTCTAAATTTTTTAAATAATAGTAATTCTAATTATTATTATTCTATAATTAGTGAATAGAAACTATCTTGTATACACCAGAGATTTACTACGGTAAATACTTTCTCTTAAGCTATAATCATCACCCTTACAAAAGTAGATACATTTATTAAAAAATTAAGTCCATAGTTCTCAACACTGCCTGCATTTTAAGACTTATTTGAGATACTTGGATAAAAGTCTTGACACTTGGGACTCAATCTAGTAAATCTGTTTGGGCTCCAGTCATTAGTATTTTTTAAAAGCTCCCTAGGAGATTTTGAGACCAACTGACAAGGAAAGCTTCCTCCAAGTCTCCCCTGCCACCCTACTTCAGAGGGGGCACAGGAGCATTTTAGTGCTGCTTTTATTTTGTATTTCGGTCTTCAAGACCTTCAATTTGCAGGTTCTACATTTAAATAAATACTGACAATCTGAAATAGTTATTGGAGAAAAGAGTTTAGTGAATTTCAGGCAGTGCATATTTATTGGAAAGTGCTGGCTCTCTTACCATTTGCCTTAGGATCTCTCCGTGTTAAAATGAGTGTTACAGATATCAGTGCCACTTCTAATGCAAATCTCTAGGGGTGGGCTCAGAAAAACCTGAGAACCACCCATACCATTACCCAATAAAGCCTTAGAAAGGGGCCTATATCTTAATGCTTATTTCTGTGCTTAATTAATTTCTGTTAATTAAAGAGGATGTGGAAAAATTGTGTTTTAGGGAAATACTATTTTCAAGATAGACACTCAAAACTAAGTGACAAAAAATAAATATCCTAATGTTCACTTTTTATCTGTAACTTTCTCCATTTATGGGCTGCATGGTGTGTATAATCTCAGATTGTTCTGTCAAAAATAATTTAAAAATATGTATTTTCATTTCATCATATTATCTTTACTTTTATTATGTAGTGAAGGACCTCAAAAAATGTAAGCCAGTATTTTTCTCCTTTATTTTTTCTTGCCCCTTTGGTAATTCTAAGTCTAAAGTGTTTGTTTACTTAACCAAACTCAAGGAAAAGTTGTGTAATAATGCAGTTTTTATGTTTCAGGAAAAATCCTGATTAAAGTTATTGAATCTGGTCATTGAATAGATGCACAACTACTCATACCATCTCACCCACCCACCAGGAAACGATTACTGCCTCCACATAACGTTAATCTAAGGGAAGAGCAGCGGTGCAGCCTTATCACGTCTAATGACTTTAGACAAAACAGCTTTGTAATTTTATGGACATGTTACACTTGTCTTCAACTCAACATCTGTTTCTTTAAGCCCGTTATTAAAAGTAGGCTCTTTATGACCCTGAATGTGTGGTGCAAAGTATGGATTGTTACTTTAACTGATTTACTGTCAATAAATGTAGGTCTTCTCATTGAAATAAATAAATAATATTTATTATTTCTCTCAGTTTATCGCAGAAAAAGATAGAAAGCATTTAGGTGAGTCTGGTATGGGGATTGCTCATTTTTCAAAATATAATAACAGAGACATCCAGTTGTTTAAGATAAAGTTCAATAAATCTACATTAATGTACTGTGGAACATTCTATCTTATAGATTAGCACTAAAAGCTTGTCTGGTGTTTATATTTTGCCCATATTCTTTATCTTTTCAATAGTGATGGAAATTATATTTTATATATACTTGTAGCTTATCTCTGTGAAGGCACCTCACTGATAATATTTATGAAATCCTGAATAATATAATGTCATATGGGGTGTGTATAAGAGAAATCAACTCTCCAGTCATAGAATAATTTTTCTCTATGTACAAAAAACTAACTTTTAAATGAGCACATTTAACTGGTAAGTCTTCAGAGTTGACTAATTATATCCTAGTAGTATGATGTGTCTGTCAAAGAGTTGTGAGGCAATCACATCACTTAACTTCTCTGTGCCTCAGTTTCCTCAGTGCCTATCTCATGTGTTGTTGTGACTTAAGCATTACCAATAATAATCCTTATTTTCCGTGATATGTGGCTGGTGTCACCTACTTTCATTTTGTTTTTTAACCTTCAACTTTTGTTTGAAAAAATAGGGTAATTGTATGTTTTTTCCCCCCCAAAATCTGTGAAACATATCCAAGTAAATAATTTTCAACCCACTTCTAGAGAAAGACAAAGTAGCCTCTCCAAAATTTTTATTTTTATTTTTCCTTTCAGAAGATTGGGCAATGCAGTCAAATATTTATCGTATTGTATGTGTATATGCATATATATATATATATATATATACACACACACACACATACACACATACACATGCACATAAATACACATACACACATATATACCAGGTGCCAAAAAAATGTATACACATGACTTGTATTCATCTTTTGTTATCGGTATATATTGAGTATTACAATTTTAGTAGTTTTTTTCCTTTCTTAAAATGTGTATACATTTTTTGGCACCCTCTGCATATACATATGTATATATACATGTGTGTGTATATATATATATATATATATATATATATATATATATATATATATATATATATATATATATGCATATATATATGTATATATTCACTGTGGATTTTAAAAGCCACAGATTTCATCAGATGTGGAATTTAATATCATAGGAATTTACTGGTGAAAACTTAAAAACAAATTTAGATATTGGCAACCCCTGCTTCGTTTTTTCTTAAATTCTGGAGCATGCCTGTCACATCCCCATCTAGTCTTATAGCTTAAACTTTTACCAAGGACCTTCAATCAGGTCTGTCAGCCTCCTTTCCTTCATTGCATTCTCCACAGTTATTCCTGTTTCTCTGATTCAAGTGAATTTTTTCTTACCCTCCAAGTTAGAATTATTTTTTCTCAGTGCTCTAGCACAGTGTTTATTTCTCACGTGTCTTGGTCATACCTTGAGTACAGTGATGGCTCCACATTCCTCTCTCCTTACATTACTGTGTCCAGAGTGATGTTTCTAGAGAATTAATTTCAAATGACACTTACTGTTCTTCTGTTTTCATCAGCTCAGGCTGCGCTAACAAATGCCATAGATGAGAGCACTTAAGCAACAGACACTCATTTCTCGCAGATCAAGAGGCTTTGAAGCCCAAGATCAAGGTGCTGCCAGCTTCAGTTCTTGATGAGCATCCTTTTCCTGGAGCGTAGACAGCTGCCTTCTAGTTGTGTGTTCACGTGGTCTTCTATCTGTGTCTGTGCATAGATATCTCACTCTTTTATAAGGACACTTTTTCTCCTTTACAAGGGCGCTAATCAGACCATGAGATCCCTGCCTTCATGACTCAGTCTAAACCTGATTTCCTCCAGAATATCCCGTCTCCTAATACCATCACGTTGGGGTTAGGGCTTCAACACATGAATTTTGGAGGACACAGACATTTAATCCACAGCAGTGTTCCTCTTCTGGTTGGATATTTTCCTCATTTAGGAGTTATAGAATATTATTATCGCATGTTCATTAAGTACTCAGTATTCAACTAAATTGTTTTTCTTCTGCACACCAGAACTGTGCTCATCCCTGGGGAATGCAAATTTGAAATAACACAACTCTGACCTGTTGGAGATTGCAGCCTAATTCTCTGTAAAGAGAAAACATAGAAAAAAAGAAAATACAAGGTGTATGCAGTAGATTAAGGCATTTTTTTTTTTTTTGTATTTGGAGTTCCACATCCCAAATAGCTTCTATTAAAGAGAAAGACTAAGGCGATACTTAGATCCAAATGCACATAAGATTATGTCTTTGTTATATCTTTGTTATGATATTATGTATTTATTATGAAGAAAATATTGTTGCAACAGAGAGGTGAAGAGCAAAGGGATGAACCAGGAGATCTGATTTGAGTTTTGTGTAAAATGACTGACTAGAGTAGAAACAAGCAAACGAGGACAATCTATTTCATCGATCCATGCCTGCGACGATGGTGACCTGATTTATGGTGCAGAAATGGAAATGTGATTCCTGATGTAACTGAAGCATAGAGCTGTAATGGCCTAGTTATTAAGTGGGATGCGTTAAGGGAGGAAACAAAGAACACTCAGTGCTTGCATTCATTTACTGTGATGGGACAGGCAAGAGGAGCTTTTAAAGGAGATCTCAAATTGGTTTGTTTTTCAGCATACTGAGTGTTAGACATCTATTATAAAATCAACTGTCTATTCCCAATAGGCATTTATATATTTGAATCTGAAACTCAGGGAAGACATCTGATTGGAGGTGAAGGATTTGGCATCATAAGCATGGATGGCAATTAAATGTTGGCAATAAAAAGTGCTGAGGGTCATAAAAAACACCAGTCAAGAGGAATAACTTGAGTATGGTTTTATTTATAGTCTAATAGATGAAATTTTATGGTAACAGTGTATCCCTTCCTCTTTTTTGTTGTCATACTCTTCATTATACATTTGAGCTGAGAACCATGACTTCTGTATGCCTGTTTCACTAGTACGAAAAACAAAATATGTACGGCATTGTGTATATTTAGAATGGTGACTGCTCCAGTGGTCTGCTGGAGATGGCTCATACGTGCTGATAAAAGCTGACTATTAAATTTTCAGAATTTGTACTTGTCAGGTCTTAAATACAGCCATCATTAAATATAAATTATGTACACTTAGAATTAAGTAAGTTATACTAAAAGCAAATGTAAATACCAAAACTACTATAGTGTGCTATTATCTCTGCTCTTGAAGATATTATCTCTTTTGCATCCATATAGTGAAATAGTATATAATGCTATGCTGCTGACATCTCTTTCCAACTTCATGTTCAGTGATATCATGTAGGTAGATTGAAATTGGTAGAATTTGTCCCATAGAAATTGGGAAACACTACAAATCAGGGTCCTCTTAATCCCCCAGAGTTAGTGAATAACATGACCCTGTCTGTGTGTCTGAGTGTGGCATGTCGATATCTGTGTTAAGCCTTTTAGATAAGTCTACCAGGCATCATGGATAATATGCAAACAATACATGATCAGAATGCTAATTTATTTTTGTCTTCTGCTGTGAGTGGTAGAGCAAGATGTAAATGCTCCAAAAATGAAAAATAATTATATGTATTAAAAAAACTCAATGGCACATTCAGAAAAAAATAATGATGGTTACATATCTATTGTACTGTTCTACTTCATTATATTCATTGTATTATAAAATGTTAAATATGATTTTATATAATTTAGATAATATATAAATGTAGAAGGAAATACAGAAAACATATTACCAAGAAGTCTATACTGTTAGGTGAAAAAAATGAATTATTAATTCAGTAATATCTTTGGTGTTTGTAGCTGCATGATACAGAGTTTACAGCTAGGATTCACTCGACATAGAGGTGATGATATTTACCTCTCATCAGTCACCACATCAGGACAGAGATTTCAAAAGATAGAAAATCTTATAATTCTCTCCAAAGATTTCTAGTCAAGACCTCAAAGGCCCAGGGGGACTTCTGCTGTGTAATTCAGCTGTGCTTTTCATTGATAGCCAAGAAATATTGTATAATAAACATAAATACAAGGAAAATTATTTTTTTAAATAGAGAGTTAAGATTCAGTAATCAGACTGACTAAGTAAACATCCTTTTTCTTCTGCAACTTCCTAATTTTGAAACCTTTATTGAATTATTAACTTCTTTGAGATTCATCCTCCATATGTATAAGATGGAGACGATAATAGTACCAACCTTACAAAGCTGATATGGAGATTAATTAAGAGAATGCACATACAGCATTCAGCATATGCTGTAATGTCTGACACTGAGATACAGTCAACAAATATATGAAATATGTATTATATTTGGAAACCAAGATAACACTCTGAGAAGATTTAAAGAAGGGTTTTAGGAGGATGTTACTTTAATCAAGATAAAACTACTTACCTTGTTTTATTGCTCAGAGAATATAATATATCTATTCAAATAAATACAACTACAGTTTTTTCAGCATGGAAGAATGGATAAATCTTCACAATAAATGTAATGTCAGTGATCATAAGAGTAAATGCCATAAAGAAAGGAGAAAATTGAAAGAGTAGAAATGGGAAACAATTCAGATAAGCAATGCACATAAAAAATGATGAAATTGTGTTGAAAACCAATTACTTCATCTGCACCCTAGAAGGTTACCATCTTCTGTCTGTCTTTGTGGGTTTTTTGTTTATTTTTTCCATGCTATTCATTGCCTTGGATTTAGCTGTGGTTTACATTGATAATGGCATCATAGCTGTGGTATCTACTTAATTGGACAACAGTGATTTGTGATTTTTTTTTTTTTTTTTTTCATTTCTTAGGCATGCCAAAGTCATTCCAGGGCAGCAGGCAACAGTGGCCCTATTTAAGAGCTATAGGCATACAAGTGAAAATTGCATTCTGCGTGGTAGTTTAAAGCAGTAGGTTTTAAAACAAGATGATTTCTCTTTTTTTTTTTCCAAAAAATCTGTTGCAAAATAATTGATCCAAAATCTCAAAACAGCGCACCTAGAATCATCATACAACTAAGGGTCTCAATCTAGGTTACATTTTTAACCATTGGGAGCTTTACTCACACATGTGTCAACATTCACAGTTCTGACATAATCCAGCAGAAGTGCAGGCTAGCTTTTGCAATTATTCAAAATTCCCAGATTATTCTAATTTACATCCAAGTTTTAGAACTCTTAAAATCTTTACTCTAGGAATGACAAAGGAGTCTAAGAAGTATGCCTGCTCTTTCTCCTCATGTTTCTGCTTCTAGAAGAGAAGATTTCTCAACTGGCCCAAAGGTGATCCATTTTAGACAGATTTGTTTTTCTACCAGTTGGTTTTCATTAGCTAAATATTTAGTGATCTGTAACATCTGTCATCTATTGGCTTTCTTTCCATGCTACAAAAATATATTTTATATTTTTATGTGTCCAGGGTTATTTTGAGGTAAAAATGAAGACATAAATTTAAATCATTTTTTTATAAAATATAATATCACATGTAAGGAATTTTGTTTGGGCTTCATTTTTGATCCTAGGAGATCATAATGGCTTGTTTACTTCCCAGCAGATATGGCACATATGTGGCAATGAAGTTAAGTTTAAGTTAAAAATATACCTATATGAACATATATATTATATACACACATAAATATTGGAAAATTTACAAGATATATATTTAACCTGGTAAATATAAAAATTAACAAGGACATTTTATATTTTATTTTTATTACTGATGTAGAGATGTGTACCCTGGGATGGTCTGAAACCAAATCCTCGTAAACTTTAATTTATTATTCCTCCTTGATACATATGTAGTGAGAATATTACTTATAAGAATTGATTAGTTAGGTACTCTATGAACATCTGTCAAAGACATTTGTTAGCAACATGAGGATGTAATTCATTTTATCCTTCTACAATTAAAATAAAATAGGAACAAAATGTTCTGGCTGGAAATGTTATGTTACATAAGTCTAGAAATTCATATTGATATTCAGAGAAAAGATCACTATCGATATCTTCTATGTTACAAAAGAATGCCCACCAGATTCCGTTTTCTTTCTTTTCTTTTTTTTCATTATTGAGATTTTAGTGGTTGTTTTGAGGATCGATACACAGACATTTCAATTTGTACACAATTCTTAATATGTGTACTGAAAATTTTAAAGGAATATAGTTGTGGTTCTTTTCCAAACAGTTATTCCAGTGGATTTTCAACTTAAAATGTAAAGACAAATTTTTTTGTAAGGGGATGTCAAATACCAGTATATTTAAATGTTAATAAGCTATTATATCATAAGTCCCACTAATTCACAATTTAATACCATATACACTACATATTCATATTTTCAGTCTTTCACAGCACATTAATGAAGGTACTGGGGAAATTGGGCTACTACTACCAAAGATGTTACAGAGTGCACGAAATTCTGATGGGGAGTCCCAAGGTTAAGGAATAGTTTTCTTTTGGAAATAATTCTACTAAAAAACATAAGATGAGAAGTCATTTAAAAAGTGCAGGACATACTAAATGCATGACTGTGACTCCAAATTGCCAGTTACTCTGCTGTGTATTATAGGATATGAAAGCTATTCCCCATTTATAGAATGTTAAGCTGACAGCCAAGACAAATGTCCCCTATTCAAGAGCCCACTATTTTCAGGTTATACCAAAAAATAAACAACCAGCAAATGATTCCACCTCTTAAAAAGAAGTATTTACTTAAAAATGGGATGAGGTGGGATTCCCTTCTTCTTAAGAATGTTCTAGAGCTACTAAAAACAACTTGCATGTACAAAATAGTTGATGAAAACATTCCTCTTTGTATGGGAAGGGGAGACCAGGACCACTGATCATACATTAATCGGACTTGGCTTATTTCTGATCTCCTTCATCAGAGGCAGGACTCGTCTAGTTTTCAGTTTCTCTGTTCTCTACCGGTAAATTTTTAGTTTGTTGGTTAGTTACTTGGCCTCTTTTTCCTTGTTTGCTTTTTCTTTCTTTTTTTTTTTTTTTTTTTTTTGGCAGGGAGGGTACTTGACAGGTATCCGTGGGCCTGGTTTTTCTCAGGGATATGAATACAACTTATCGCTAGAGCAGATAACCAAACAAGGCACCCCTCAAAAAGGCCACCCCTAAACAAAATCTCAGACTGGATGGAAACAAAAACTTAGAGTTAGAGTTAGGGTTAAAGTTGGGTTTAGAGTTAAGGTAAGGTTTAGGGCAGTGCTGAGCGCAGAGCCTGCCTGCCTGAAGCTGGGTTGCCTGGCCACTGATGCTCCCACAAGCTGTTGAGACCCAGTGTGGGATGGTAGGAAAACCAGATGATTGGCTTCATTTTTCTCCCTATATTGTTATGAAAATTTTTTGGACAGAGATCAAACAGTAGTGACATTCAACCATGACTTAACAGAGATTGTAACAGATTGTAACAGAGATTCGATGTAACAGAGATTGAGTTATTTCAAATGTGTTTTAGGTTAACTTTTACTTACCACTTGTCCATTCATAGGTGAGAGAGACCCCAGTATCGCTCCATTGATTATCAATCTAATGGACATTTTATCTCTGTCCCTTGAAATTCTTGTCCAATATTTCTTTTTTTCTCTTTATATACGGTAAAAAAATTTGATCCTAAAAACTCCATCTGCAAGAGACCCTTCCTTATAACACCTGCAAAAGAAAAGGACATCTATAAGGAATTCAATCAACTTGTTATGATCATTTTAAGTTGATAGTATTTTATTTTTTTCTCCAAGAATTATTCATTCACTAATTTTCATATTTTAACAGCCACTGGACATCAACTAAAAGTTTTTTAGTGAGGGAAACCTAATGAGATTACAGTTTCAAGAGGATAATTCCAGTGATGATGTGGAGAAGAGGATTAGGAGGAATAGGTGATAGAAGCAAACAAAATTGTTGGGAGAATAATAGCATATTATTGGTGAGAGACACTTAGACAGTGGCAGTGGAAAAGGAGACAAGGGGACAGGTTTGAGAAATGCAAAGAACATAAAATTTGAAGGAATTTGTGAGGAAATGGAAGTCAGAAAACTAGATGGTTTGTTGGTTTTTTTTTTGAGGAAATGGGCTGTAAAGAAGAGGTGAGTGGACTCACGTATGGGAGGCTTCTTTGTAGGATGGAAGGAGATTGTGTCCATTTTTAGTAAGAGAGAAAGAAAGGAATAAAAAAAGATAGTGAAGAAAAAAATTACAGATATGTATTAAGGATCCAAAATTCCAGAAGAAGCATCAAGGAATATGAATATAATTTATGTGAATTGTTGGACATGGGAAAGAGTAGGGACATACAAACTTCTGAGATGGGAGATAAGTTGCTAAAGATGAACGAAGG
The DNA here is from genome assembly GCF_036562045.2 of Rhinolophus sinicus. Lineage (NCBI taxonomy): Eukaryota > Metazoa > Chordata > Mammalia > Chiroptera > Rhinolophidae > Rhinolophus > Rhinolophus sinicus. The sequence goes on from NC_133756.1 coordinate 137,310,655, forward strand.
TATGGGTGAATTTTGATGGAGGTAGAGAAAAATTCAAAAGGGGTGATACCCCGTGGCCTTTGGTTTATCAGTGAAAAGTAGGCCTTTGCTGACTTTGGAGAAGCTTCCTGTCCTTCTAGAAAAATGGGTTGGAAAACCTTGATGTGCCCCCATCTCACACACAATAACTCCAATTTCTAAATTTTCTCTATAGCACTCCTATTGGTATTCTGCTTTGTTTTACAAGCCTTGGAGTCGGGGTGGAAGGTGGGAGGGCAGGGAACAAAACAAAACTTCCTCAAAAGAGATGAAGTTATAGGAAACGTGATCCTATGAACTGAAGTGCTGCTTCAAAGTGTAGGAAAATAAAAACAAGTATTATACTAACAGCTACAGATTAAATTAAAACTAAAATCAAAAGTAGTTTAGTAAATTCCAGTATATTCAAGCAAATCTAAATTTGGAAATATAATGTACTCTAGGATTAAAATAACCTAGAACCCTTAATTTTGCTATTGCTCATTCTCCATGGCTAAATTTACCATTGGACACTAATCCATTTCAGAATCATTCCTGATAGAGTTAAAATATATATGTAAAAAACAACCCTCCCCACCACCTGTGGTTCTAGGCTATCAAAGAACATAGACAACAGGTAGTTTCCCTGGATGCGTATGTAAAGACACAAGGGACAGCAATATCAGACTTCTTCCTACAAACTTGATCATTTGTAAAGCTGATATTCACCTTGTTTTCATTGATTAGGAATTCAGTTTCCTATTAACATTATGATTAGGGTCTTTCCATGAATGCCAATCTGCTTTGCTTAGCACCTAAAAAGTGCTGATTGGCGATTTTTTTTAACTTTTCTCACTTAGGAAAAGATAATGTTCTCTAGTACCTATATTTCCATGAGGCCCTGACCTGAATAATATAATAGTGTCCCATCTGACTGATTTAAATCCCTTCTTGCCAATGTCTTCACAAAACCAATGATGCCTAAATTTGCCTCAGCCCTCAAACATAAACATTGCCTCCCCCATCTAGAGCCATTCGTTACTGTCCTCATCTCCCTGAAGCATCAGTCCTCACTTCTACCTCAGCAATGGCCAAGGAAAATCCCAAATTGCATTGCACAACTACTGAGACAATCAAGCATGACCTTGGTCTCATTAAGCTTCTACTTGAGCCATATTAAAAATAGACCTCCTTGGTTCCTCGAAAAATGACGAATAGAATTACCATATGACCCAGCAACCCCTCTCCTGGGTATCTACCAAAAAAATCTGAAAACATTTATACATAAAGACACGTGTGCTCCAATGTTCATTGCAGCTTTGTTTACGGTGGCCAAGACATGGAAACAACCAAAATGTCCTTCGATAGGTGAATGGATAAAGAAGTTGCGGTATATATACATAATGGAATACTATTTGGCGGTAAGAAAAGATGGTATAGGAACATTTGTGACAACATGGATGGATCTTGAGAGTATAATGTTAAGTGAAATAAGTCAGACAGAAAAAGCAGAGAACCGTATGATTTCACTGATATGTGGTATATAAACCAAAAACAACAAAAGAACGAGACAAACAAAAACTCATAGACACAGACAATAGTTTAGTGGTTACCAGAGGGTAAGGGGGCTGGGGGGTGAGAGATGAGGGTAAGGGGGATCAAATATATGGTGATGGAAAGAGAACTGACTCTGGGTGGTAAACACACAATGGGATTTATAGATGAATTAATACAGAATTGTACACCTGAAATCTATGTAATTTTACTAACAATTGTCACCCCAATAAATTTTTTAAAAAATTAAAACATAGGAAAAAAATAGACCTCCTCTAACTTCTCCATATGCTTAATATTTTATTGGCATAAAACAGATTAGATGTTTTAATACTCAACTTTAAAATATGTGAACATACATTTGATAAGACTATGCCTGATTTCCTATGTTTTTTATTCCACTTTTAGCCATTTGTTAATACTTTTACATTAAATTAATATTCTGAACACATATCCAATGTGAACTCTTTGTCATATTTACATATTCATACATATAAGGCCATCCAACAATAACCATTTATAATATTAACTACTCTTTAAAATTATATTCTTTTTTTTTATGAAACTAATGCTTATTTGTCATGGATAATTTAGAAGCTAATGTTAATAGCAATAATACTAATAGTAGCTGACATTTATTGAGTTCTACTATACTCATATGAACTTAATTACTCCTCATAAAACTTTAGGAGAAACATTAATCTCATTTTTTTTAAATATTTTTTTTTCTTTCAGTATAATTTTAAACTGAAAAAATGTAATTACAAAAATAGTAAGAGAGTTCCTGTATACCCTTCACTCAGCTTACCTTAATGTTTAGATCATACATAATCATGGTGTATTTATCAAAACTAAGAAATTAGCATTGGTAAACTATTATCAAACTATGGACCTTATTTGGTTTTCTCCAGTTTTTCTACTAATGTCCTTTTTTTTCCATTTCAGGACCCAGCTCAGGGTTCCACATTGCACTAGTCCTCATGTCTCCTTAGTCTCCTCTGGTCTGTGACAGTTTTTCAGTCATTTCAGGTTTTACATGACCTTGACACTTTTGAGGAGTAGTGGTCAGATGTTTTGTGAATATCCCCCAAAACATGGGTTTTCATGCTTTGACTGGAGTTTTTGTAAATAACACCACAGAAGTATGGTGCTCTTCTCATCATCATTTCGGGGATACATGATATTAGTGGTGATGTTAAAACAAACTACTTAGTTAAAATGGTTTCTGCCAGATTTCTCCACAAAGTTACAATATGTCCCTTTACCTACTGTACTCTTTAAAAGTGAATCACCAAATTAAGCCTGCACTCAAGGGAAGGGTATTTAAGCTCCACCTACTGAAGGGAAAGTCTCAATATTTATTATTTAGAATTCTTTTGTCAAAAATATTTGTCCGTTCTCCCCCGTGTATTTCTTCAATCATTTATTGATATCAGTATGGACTCATGGATATTTATTTTATTTATTATTTTTGGTGTTGTTTATTTATTTATTTTGTTTTTCTAAAAATATAATACTCTTTGGCAGATCATTATTTAGCAACTGCGAAGGAAGACGATTGTACCCGAGTAAACCCACTTTTCTTTGGAATTGTGACTAGGACCACTCGTTGGCAAAACTGTAGGCTTCTATCAGCAGGATATGAGGAGGAGCCTCAGGTCCCTTGTACTCCTCATGAGACCTACCTGTGCTCCTCCTTCTCTCACTCACAACCTCTCCATCATCCCTGCCAGACACCATCAGAACTCACCTCACTAAGCCCTCATCTATGTCCGTGACAGTCACCACATATAGATCAAGACTCCCAGGTCAACCCTAACCCACTGGATTCTAATATGACTCTGTTCATCCTTTTCTAACTCCATCTCCCATTTCTCCCCAGTTACTAAAATCCTCTCGGTATGACTTCTGGAACTCAAGATCAAATCTCAGCAAAATCTCTAAACTCAAATGCTTCTCCAAACCATCCCTATCCCTTCATGTTCTAAGGAAAACATTTATCCCCACTGAGGACACTGATTCCCTTGCAGCCCTTTCAAATGGTGGTTGTTTTTCTCCAATGCCTTTTGCACCCCTGGGCAGGAAGATTAGGTAGGTGCCCCTCTTACTACCCTTTACAATTCCAGGTTTTGAATGTTACATCATTAAATTGTACCTTTACCATCCCCCTTTATTGTATGATTTACTATACCCCCCTTCCCCACCCCAACTTTATACTTTGAAAATTGTAGTTCCTTGGCTCATGGCACTCATTCCACTGTCATGCTTCTCATAATTCTTAATGAATTCAAATTATGGAATGGTCCTTTCAATGTCCTATAAACGCTCAGCCCCTTGACCCTTTTGCCTCTAATGTTCTCTCACCTGTCTTAGCCACTCAATCACAATTATGTGGTCATTTCTTTAAATCTGTCATTACTAATAACTATAATTGCTCCATAACACACTCAATCTGGTCAACTCACTCATTCATATGCCAATCACCAACTCCACCATTCTTTTAACCTACCAGAACCTTCAATCTTTGGATACCACCAACTTTTCACTATCCTCAATTTCATTGTTTCTTCTCTGTGCCAGTGTTAATTAAATGGACAATTGTTGTAATTACTCCTTTGAATATGCTCTCAATTTCCTTTTCCTTGTCCTGTTTTTGAGTACTTCTATGGCTACACCATAGCCCTAGTTAAATCCAACTCTTCATGCACTGTATGCCTGAACCTAGGCTGGTGAACATAGTAAAGAAAGGAAAACAAACAAAAACCTTAGTATACACAAATCACGCAGAATAATGTTAATTTAAATGTATAGGCACTGACCTCCAATACTTCCAGGAAATCATAGAATGTGTTTCTAGACCATTCCCTCACCTTCTCTGCTAGCTATTACAGAACTTTTCCTCTCAAGGCTCCAATCCTCACTCTTACTAACCGACCCTCTGTGTTAGTCTGAATTCTCCAAAACAGAACCAATAGCATACATGTGTGCATATTTATTATAAGAAACTGGCTCACGCAATGATGGAGGCTAGAAGTCTCAAGATCTGTAGTTAGCAAGCTAAAGACCCAGGAGAGCTGATGGTATTATCATCCTAGTCCCAGGGTGAGTTTCAGTCTGAAGGTATAAATAGCCTAATGTCTCAGCTTGAAGACAGGTAGAGAGAGCTGCATATTTATTTTAAATGTTAAGTTATAATCCAATACTATCAGCATTTATTTATTTTTCCTTTTAGATAGATTTTGTTTTTCAGAGCAGTTTTAGGTTTACAGAAAAATTGAGCAGAAAATACAGAGTTCTCAGATGCTCTCCACACACACACCCCTCCCACCCCTTCCAGCCTCGTCCACTATTACTATCCCTCACCAAAGTGGTACGTTTGTTATTATAGAAGCAATGAACCTGCACTGACATATCATTTCATCCAAAGTCCAAAGTTCACATTAGTGTGCACTCTTGTATTGTAAATTTTATGTGTTTTGACAATTGTATTACAACATGTATCCACTGTCATACAGAATTTACCCTCATTTTTCATGAAAGTAAATTGAAGCACAGTGATATTAAGTTTTTTTTTACAAAAGATGACACAATTGGTTACCATTTTATGAGTAATATAATGCATTTCATTAAAGCATATTGTAAATTTTATTTTAATTATTTTATGTATTATTTTCATATAGATATACTAATTGATTCATGTATTTCCTTATTTCTGATTTTTTTTCCATTTTTATCTTAATAAATATAGAAGTAACATTTAGATAAACATCTGTCTTGTACTCCAACCTAATAATAGAATCTGGAAAGATAGATCCTGGTTGTTCATTTTTATGCCCTCCTTCCTTTCTCATTCATTCCTAACATTCAGTAACATTTAATAGAGCCTTACACAGAAGGAGTAGGTGATGCATAATTGTTTGTGAATGAATGATTACCCAATACGTTTTTGAGCTTAAGGTTTTGTCAGGCACTCTTTTGAAGCTGACATTATAGAGGCCTGATTTCTGAGGTTTCTTGAGGCCACTATCAGAAGCATAAATGTGAGCAGAATGGCTTATTGTTTTGATTTAGTGTCATATACTTCACCTTAAAATGACTTCAGAGTTTCACATCCTGGAATGTGCTTTTGTAGAATATTATTTAAAGTCTTGTAATATCTGGGGGAAATTTATAGGTTCCTCCTGTGTTAACAACCCTCTGTGAATTGCAGCAAACCTGTAATCAAGCTTTCAGACCCTTCTGAAGATCCAAAGTGTTTTCTGATATCTAATTGTTATGTATAAAAGTGGGAAGCTTCCACAGTAGGCTTACTATGATGGACACAGAAAGGAACAACAGCAGCAAAAGGACCTTTACTTTGGGGAAAATTACTTTGTCTAATACCACACACTTTGTCTAATATAGCTAAAGTCATTTTCTGAGAATTTTTAAAAAGAAATGTCTGAGAATGAACATCTTTCATTTGTGATTCTTAATACAGTATGATCATTCATCTCATTTTTAATGGACCATTATTTCCTCCAGAGAAGCCAGCTACACCCAGCCTATTTTAGACACTCCATTTTTCTGAAGCTTGACATTGTTAGAACAAAACTCCATTTTTCTTGACTTGAAAAACTCTTCTTTACTGCAGCGCTATACATCCTTTTAGGTTTCATTAATTACATCTTCCTTTCTGATGTCATCTCTCTAGAGTTATTTTCCTGTTGTTGGTGTACATACCAATAAATGGATTCTGTTATTATCGAATACTTCAGCTTTGATTCTACATTTGATCACTGGCAACCCTATTTCCTTCTCTGCTTCTCTAGCACAAACATTATCTCCTAAGAATAAATGGAATACTTGGATTTTTTTTTGAAGACTTATGTATCTCTATGATAAATTAAGGGCCCCTGAATAAATAATTTATCTTGGGATCTACTTTAATGACTTTTAAAATTATTCCATTGATTGGATTCTACCATCAACAATAGATAAATATGTAATAGGTACCATGTTTCCCTAAAAATAAGACCTAATGGAACAATCAGCTCAAATGCTTCTTTTGGAGAAAAAATTAATATAAGACCCAGTATATATTATATTACATTACATTACATCACATCACATCACATCACATCACATCACATCACATCACATCACATCATATTATATTATATTATATTATATAGACTGGGTCTTATAGTAAAATAAGACCGGGGCGTATATTAATTTTTGCTCTAAAAGATGTATTAGAGCTGATTGTCCGGCTAGGTCTTATTTTCAGGGAAACATGGTATATGGTGTTGTATAACCAATAGAATAATTTGGAAAGTTATTAAATTAGAACTGCTATAACCATCTTGTGATTATGTGGGGGCATTCTGAAAACATCAGAGCAGAAAGATGAAGAACTGATAGATCCTAATAACGTTACTGAATTGCAGAATCAACCTCCTTTAGAACTTCCCTATTTAGGATTTCATAGGTGAGGTACTAAGCCCATAGAGTTTAAGCTATTTTTAGTTGAAAATTATGTAATTCACAGTTAAAAGATTTCTAACTGATACAGAGTCCCCAAGATAGTAGATAATTAAACACATTTTAAAAATCAAAATTACACTAAATTTAAAAACATCTTATGGATGCATAGAGGGTGAAGAAAAATTAGATCGTCCATGAGAAAGTTTGGGAAGACTCATTAGTGCAGATTATATTCAAACTGTATTTTCAAGGATAACTGGGAATTTATCAGGAAAAAGATTTTGGGGAAAATAGAAGATATAACCATGGGCAGAAGGACAGGGTCAGGAGGGGACTGTTATGAATAACGCAAGACATAAAAATACTGCACATGCACATGTGTGAGGGTGTATGTACATGTGTGTGTAAGAGGGAAGAGAGAGTGTTTGATATCATGAGTGGTGAGTGTTTGGAGTACTGGTTTTGAGAAGAGTAATCAGGTCCCTGAGCAGGTATAGCAAGAGTTAAAGAGCATATTTTGAAAGAGCTTCTCTGTGACCAGACCCAGGAAATTTCCGGTTAGCCTGAATGTAGCAGGCAGCCAACACAGGAAGAGCAACGTAATTCATTTCAGCTTTGTCTTTTGTTACATTTGACTGTCAGCATTTTGGAGGCTGCAGTAAAGAGGAATATAGGGAATCTGTGAGGGGTGGGTTGGGGAGGAAAGATGGAACTACATGATGTGGATGACTCTTGGGGTAGAGCTAAAAGTCAAAGCTGGGAGAGAAAATTAGGCAGACATTAATGAGACAGCCGTGTCTTCCATGCCACCTGGATTTTTCACCACTTCTTAACTTTCCCCAACAATATTGCTTTCGTCAGGTTCCTTAAAGTTAGCAAACATTCCCACTCCTCAGTCCCTTGCCTATTCTACTTCTTCAGCTGGAAGGCAGTCCCTGGCCTTTTCAGCTGGGGATTCACTGCTCATCCTCAGGTATCATCTTCAACGTCACGTCTTCAGGAAAACTTACCTGACTCTCCAGATGGTTCAGCTCACCCTATTGTATGCTGGGCTCTCAAAGCAATCTAAAATCTTCTTTAATAGTAACTATCCAAATTGTATTCAATTCAAGTTTTGTGAAATTACTTGGTTTACATGCCATTCTTCCACCAGACTGGGTTCCATGAACACAGGACCCACTTCGGTTTCATAGCCTGACACAGTCTGGCCACGTCATAGTCACCCAATAACTAGTTTTTGAATAAATGAACAAATACACAAACTACATACTTATTACTAGCCTAAAAAGGGAGGGTATGTGCAAGTCATTAGGGTTGTGACAAAAATAAGAAATGGGCTTTAAGTCAGTTATTTTTAATCATTAGTGATTTTGCAGATGCTTTAATAATTTTATAAAAGCAATGGACTCTCTGCACAGAAAACAAAACCTATAATTTAATATCAGTGGACATCAGTTCATGAAGCCTTGTTTTAAAGTTCATTGGACATTTATAAAATTAAAAGGTTATCTGGGCACTATCCATTTCTACAGAAATATTACTGGACAGTAATTTTACCTTCTTTGTATTTCTACCAAAATGAGAAGGAAAAGAATAAATTTAAAATTTTAACAGAAAATTTTCCAATTATGTACAGGAATCCATTGATTAAATTTTGGTAATTACACACCTTTTGATCTCTGGAGATGAATTATTACACTGTGAATACTATTCTTTCTAATGTGCTTCAGAGATGCTCTATTTGGAAAGTGGTGCATATGCAATATGGGTCAAAATAACTTAACGTATTGATTTAAGTTGTCAGTTTTTTCCTTGTTAAATTTTACAGTGGTCCAATATCAGGATTCACTATGGTTGAGGAGTGAGCGCTACCATTTGTTTGCTTCTTGAATTTGGGCAAGTTTCTTACACTCTTAATTGTAGTGTCCTGGTTTTTAAAAGGTAGCATGATTGGTTGCTGGGATACAATGCACATAATTATGTTTTTGCAGCACATGACAAAGGGTATAAATGGAAGCTGTTGTTGTCATGTTCTCTCTACCCTTCTCAAAAATAAAGAAAAAAGAAAATGCAAACTCAGGGTTTTTCCTTAATTATTTTAGTTTTCTCAACTTTTTAAACTAGTAAAAGTCTGTACTGAATTAACCTCATTGTTCCAGATTTAAATCAAACATATCCATGCATTCTTCCAATCCATGGGCAAGTAGTGCTCCTTATCCATGTTGGCCACACACATCCATACCTGTAATATCAATCAAGTTCCTCAATTATTCAAGTATCTTAACCTTGTCAGTAATACCACAAGATACAAACATGAATTTCCTGATTATTCGTAAGCAATTATCAGTGTAAGAAAATAAGTTGTTGTTAAATGATTATTTCTGATTTAAGCAGGATGTATGCCATTTTGAAATATTAATGAATAGTTATTACTAATAGAGTAGTTAATTCACTTTAGAACAGCAATAGTAATATTCAAAACCCTTTGGAAACACTAATGTTTCTCATGATGAATTTACAATAATTCTCCTTTTGAATAAATAATGTATGCCATTTTTTATATTACTTTTACTTCATAATTACGTTATTCAGAAATGAAGTTTAGAAATACCCATGAAGCCTTTTTTCTCAGTCTTCATAGCTATTATTTTATAGATATATGTATAGATATATAGATATAGATATAGATGATATAGATATAGATGTAGATATGTGATCCATACAATTTAATCTGAATTGTGTGGCAATGACTGAAGTTACAAGCACCAAGTCTATGAGTAATTACCTCTAAGTCAGTCAAGATGTTAAAAGGTATACTTTAGTTCTCCATTACCTGGTAGATGAATGTCTAAATTCAGTCTGGGGGTCAAATCCATCAACTATTCAATGAAACATCCCTTTCCACTGTTGATACTTTCTCTTTGGAGCATGTTCATATATTATTTTTAATTCCCACAAACCTCATTCTGTCCTAGAGCTCCCTCCATTTCACCTTTTCTGAAATCTGAATCCTTTTCCCAGATTCCTTTTCTTCATTTCAAAATCCAATTCTCTAAGACAGTCCTTGAGCCTAGTTTCTAGCCTCAATTCCTCCATCATATTGCTTAAAATTCTTTTGACTTGGATTAATGTTTTTCTTACATATAAAATTTTACATGTTTGTCCTTTTTTTTTTTCTTATTTTAGAATTAATCTATGTTATTTCAGGCAAAAAATAAACTGAAAGCAATAAAACAAATAAAAACAGCATAAAAATTTCTATAACCCCCCCAAGTAAGAAACAAAATATTTCACATATTTTCTCTCAAACACGTACACATTTTTATACATTTTCACAGAATAGAATGAGGCTGTATATATTGTTTTGTAAACTATTTTAATTTAAAAAAGTATGAATGATTTCCATATCAATAAATATATTCTGTAACTGACATAACACTTATTTATTTAATGTTTTTACCTAACTTGTGTACATAATATAAAACAAATGCACACACACAGAAAGAAAGGAACAAATTTAAAATTTTAACAGAAAATTTTCTGATTATGTACAGCAATTGATTGATTAAATTCCCATGGACATAAGTCCACCAAGCAACACAAAAAACATGACTGGAACATTATTAGTATTGTTGATGTTAGCTGTATATTGATGCTGAATTCCTACCCTAAATTTGCTATTATTCCTCAAACACTGTTTGTGTGGTTGTGTGTATTTTACCCCACACATGTTTGTCTTTATGGAGTATAGCTTTTTTTGATTGTTTTTGCATTTTAAAAATAGTATTATCCTTTTCTTTCCTTAACTACCATTTTTCACTGAATATTTCTAGGATGCATCTATTTTTGTTGTAGTTGTAGTTCAATTAATTCTCACTACTAAATTGAAGTATGAGATAATACTATAATTTATTTCTTCATTGTACAACTGATGGACATTTGCATTAATTCGTTTTTTGCTTTTAGGAACAATGCACTTAAGAACATTCTGTTTCGTATCTCTGGGTATAGCCACATACAAGATAGCCTAGGGTGTATCATTAGGATTATAGTATCAAAGGCCGTGTGCCTATCAACAACACGGGATATAGAAAAGTTGTTTTCCAAAATGGGTTCTTGAAATTTATTTCCTACAAATATTGAGGACACATTATTATTGTTCCATTCCACATTCTCACCAAACTTTGTATTTTAAGCCAAAAATTTGTCTAATCTAATATAAAGCTAAATTACTCAGGTCTTAATTTGTATTTCCTTGATTATTAATGACAGAGAGCAGTCTTTTCCTAACTTAACACACAATTTGTTTATCCTTTTATAACATGACTAGTTGTATCTTTGCCCTTTCCTTATTTACATTTTGTCATTTACTTATTGATTTATAAGACTCCTTTATGTATCCTAGATAACAATCTTTTATTTACCAAAAACTATTCCCAGTTCATATATGTAATGTTTTTTCTTCTTTTCTTCACTTTTTTATGTTTTTTGATAAAAAAAGACTGCATGCAGTTGAATCAGTCTATCAATTTATTTTGTGATTAGTGTGTACTGCCTTTTTTATTAAAAAAGTTTCCTACCCTCGAGTCATAAAATTGCTTCATATTTTTTTCCAAATATATTACAGATTATTTTCACTACATTACTTAACTCATATAGAGTTGTTTTAGAGTATAGTGTGATTTAGTGGTACAAATTATAATATATTAACATGGGTCACTGATTTTATCAATAATTGTCAAATAGTGTCCGTTTGTCCAGTAACTTGCAATCTATTGTTCTGCTAGATAACATCTGATTTCCCTATTTTTGTTTCAGTAAGTTTTGCAGTTATATTTTTCTAGAAATTTGCTAATTTCATATGTAGTTAAAAATGGATTAGCTTTAAAATGTTTGTGGTATTATCTCTTATCTTTTAAAATTCTGCTATAAATATAGTTATACAAACTTTCTCATTCCAAAAAGCTTATTTATACCTACCAATATTTCTTTAAAATATTAATATTTTAAATGATCATGGTTTTTCTGTTTATTCTTTCTATTTTGGCTTTGTTTTTTACTTCCACAGTTGTTCTCCCTTTCTTTATTTAATCAGCATATTTATTTTTTATTTGGATTATTTGCAAACTTTTAAAGTTTGTTAGCCTTTTCTCTGTTTTTACTATAAGTATTTTGAAGTTATACATTTTCCTACAATGGGTTATTTTACCTATATTCCAAACATTTCAAATATAGCATTTTCATTAGAAAGCCAATTATTTATATATATATATATATATATATATATATATATATATACACACACACATATATATACATGTATATATGTATATGTATATATATATATATATGTATATGTATATATATATATATTAAATGCATTGATTTCCTCTTAGATGTATGAGTTATTTATAAATATATTTTTAGTTTGGAAACATATTGTGTATTTTGTAAGGTTACATGACAAAGGGGAACTAAGGTTGCAGATACCGTGTTTCCCTGAAAATAAGACCTAGCCGATCAACACTAATGAGTCTTTTGGAGCAAAAATTAATATAATACCTGGTCTTATTTTACTATAAGACAAGGTTTATGATGTGATATATGATATGATATGATATGATATGATATGATATGATATGATATGATATGATATGATATGATACTGGGTCGTATATTAATTTTTGCTCCAAAAGACGCATTAGAGCTGATTGTCCAGCTGGATCTTATTTTTGGGGAAGCACAGAAGTAAAATAACCAATCAGTTGACATTAGAGAGATTATGCTGGTTTAAATGATTGGGCCCAAAGTAAAGAAAAAGTGCCTTAAAAGTGGGCAAGAAAAGAGAGGAGGGAGTTATAAGTATAGAAGGCACAGAAAGATACATCATTGTTGAATGAGGATAAAGGATGAAAGTTATGAGCTGAAGGCAGTGAGAGGACTCTAGCAGCTGGAAAAGGCAAAGATTTTATCTTCTTTAGAGCCTCTAGAAAGCAGCATAGTCCTCCTGAAGCCTTGATTTTAATCCATTGAGACAGTGTTAAACATCTGCCAGTAGAACTTTAAGATAATAAATTGTATTGTTTTATGCCAGTGTTGTAATTTGTGAGAGCAGAAGTAAGAAACTAATAAGCTGTTATTGCACCAAATTTAGTAACATGACTTTTGACAAGTGATTTAACCACTATCAGAGTTTCAGTTTTCTACAAAAAATGAGGACTCTAATATGCCTTTTTTTCTGCTTCATATTTTACAATTTCTGACATGAAGATTTATCATAAAATTTACATATAATTTTAATACTTCCTTTCCTGGAAATGTTATTAAACGCTGTTGCATCTTTTTTTTTCCCTCTCTTAGAACCACAGAGATGCTCTCATACCTGCCTCAATCTTTAGGAAGTATTTGTGGAAGAAGGAATGATTGAGCTGGACCCAATGTCCCCAGTAGGGATTCATTATATAAAGTCACAGAAGAAAGCAAATTGGGATAGAAAATGCAAATTGAATAAAAGCACAGAAAGAGAATAGTGTTGCCTTTTTCAAAAAACACTGAACTGCCTGAGGTTGCTGCAAGGGTGCGGTGGGGAGGGGGTCCTATCAAACCAAGTCATTTTGGGTAAGTGAGATAGTGCTTATTTATATTATTTATCACAATTTCTGCTCACATTAGAACAAAGGGAGACTTGAACAAAATCCAACATTTGTTTCTGTTAAGAATCTAGTCAGCTATTTAGTTTCTAGGGAATAATTTGTTAGCTCTTATTTGGAAATAACTCTTCTATATAGAATCCCACAAGAAGATTTTTATTTTTTTCCTTCTTGGCAACGATTTAACTGGCAAACAATGTGAGGCTGAAGAATTGGACAAAAACAGAATGCCAGAAACCTTTGGGCTTTCAAGTTAAAGCTGCTATTCTGGAAATATCGTAAGGGTGGAAATGCAAGGACAAATGATGCACTTGTTTTCTGCTGAAGCATAACAGCAGGATTTAGGAGAATTAGGGGGCACAGAACTAGACGAGCATTAGTCAGCTTTGAAAATTGTATACTAACTAATGTTATTTCTTTTTGATCATAGCATATTATCTTACCCTGAGGATAGAGAGGGAAGTAGAGCAAGGGGAAGAATTGGCTTTTAAACATTTTTTTTTTTTTTTTTTAACACTCCAAGCCATTCTCTTGGGAAATTGTCTTTCATTAGCACTGTAGACCATTTTTCTGGTCACCCTTTTTGTCTTTTTATATACATGAATTTAAGTAAAAGAAGGAATGTTTCTGGGAAGTTTGTAGGTGGACAACAGCCATACCACTCCTCCTTATAACTTTATCTGTCAACAATCTATAAATATAAAAAAAAATCAGATATTTCTTGTAGACCAAAATTAGTAAAGATGTGGAAAAATCAAGTAATGTATTTGGCAACTTTATAATATATGAGGTTTGATAATTAAGGTCGAAAACTTGTTGCCATGATGTTGGTAAACTTTTTGATATTAGAGGGCTTATCCATTATGAATTTGTACCAACTGGACAAACAGTTACCAAGTTGACTAGTTGGAAGTGCTGAAAAGGCTGCATGAAAAAGTTAGACAACCTGAAATTTTCGCCAACAATTCATGGCTCTTGCATCACAACAATGCACCAGCTCGCACGGCACTGTCTGTGAGGGAGATTTAGCCAGGAAACAAATAACTATACTGGAATACCCTCCCTGCTCACCTGATCTGGCCCCCAATGACTTATTTCTTTACCCGAAGATAAAGGCGATATGGAAAGGAAGACATTTTGATGACATTCAGGACATCAAGGGTAATACGACAACAGCTCTGATGGCCATTCCAGAAAAGAGTCCCAAAACTGCTTTGAATGATGGACTAGGTGCTGGGGTCAGTGCATAGCTTCCTAAGGGCAGTATACTTCAAAGGTGATCACAGTGATATTCAGCAATAAGGTATGTAGCACTTTTTCTAGGAGGAGTTTGTGAACTTAATTGTCCATCCTCATATATGGGCATTTGTATTCTTTAAACAGAGCATCATTTTAAAATCCTTTATCTATCTATCTATCTGTCTGTCTGTCTGTCTGTCTATCTATCAATATTTATTTATTTTCTTAAAGCAATTACTTGGCCACAAAGCAAGCCGTAATAAAGTTAAAGTATATGTTGGCAAACTAGACTGTACAGGCAGAATATTCTGTAGAGGTCCTCTTTCTTTTTGCCAGTAAAACATAATACAGAAACTAGACCCTTGGAGAAAGTCATTACATAATTTGCGGGGTAAGAGGGGCCTTATAGTCCATATTGATGAACCCTGTCAATCAGTATCACACCTAGTATGGAGATATTAAGATGACATTGAAAGAACAAAGAAATTGGAGTCTAACCGCTTGGGTTAAATCATTAGCTCTGTCATCCAAAAGCTGTTTGATTTTGATGACTCAGTGGACCTCTCAGACTTTCCACTTTTGTGTTCAAAAGATGAAGCTAATAATACCTGCCTCAAAGAGTTCAGATGAGATATCACCTGAAGAATTTTGTGATGTCTCTATTCTTTAAAATAACATCAAACGTTTGCCTTTCGTCAACACTGCTGCTAATTGTGAGGAGTTATAGAGATGAAAGAGACATTGTTCTTGCCTTTAAAATATTCTTGATTTTTTTTTTCAAGGACCTATGGGAACTAAATTAAGTCAACTAAACAAAATAACAATTTTAATCCTTTTATTCATCTTTGTGGCCCCATTATAAGGGAGATATGGTCCACTGTTTGGTCTCTGGAAAGTCCACTGTATGTGTGAGCTTTGGCAGAATTCACTCCTCCCAATATTGGTCTTTGGTGCCCATACTTTTCCATTGTTTCAGCTCTTCACTGCCATTCTCTCAGTCGGTAGTTAAAAGTGATTCAGGCTCTGTGTACCTCATTTGGGTTCTAAGTGACCGCGTCCCTCATTGTCTGTTGTCAGTTTGCTTAAAAGTATTGTTTCCTCTTTTTTCCATTTCCTTTTTTCACCCATTTTTTCCAATATTTTTCATTGTTCCAAGTGTGAAAGTAAATCTTATCATTGTGATTCAATCCTGGATAGTAATGAAATTCATCTCATTCTGTTTTCAGTTAATTAAATTAAATGTTGAACTTAAAGTGCTTACCAATTTGATGAAATGTATTGTGATCTGTATCTATATTTATATATCTATATCTAGCGTTTGTTTGTTTGTTTATTTATTTATTTATTTATTCATTCATTTATTACAGCTGTAAGGATACTACTTGTGAGCCCAAAATCAAACTGTTTGTTTTTCATATTATTCACCTTCACCTTCTCTGAATATTCATTTGAATCTTTGCACAACTAAAAAAATAGCTTTATGCATCACCTGTGCCTATCTTCTTATGCTGTTAAAAATATCAAGTTAAATTAGAGAAAAAACATATATGTAATATGCATGCTATGCTTTCTACAACTGAACATGGAAATGACTAAGATATGTTATTTATTCTGGAATTCTTGATATGACAAATATACTAGGGATTCTAATTTTAATCATTTATGAAAGCCCATTTAATAGAGGATTTTATGTTTAAGATAGATTCTCAGTACAATTTGACAGGTTTAGGCTTTGGGATTTGTCATCTGAAAAGACAAGAAAGAACCTTGGTTATTCTACTGAGGGAATATTAAATTATTCCTCCTTGAGTAGAATCGTGGAACATATTCAAGAGCTAAGAAAATGAGTCTCTAGTACATTTCTAAATTACTGGAAGGAATAGTTAGTTAGTTTTTTGTAGTTACTATAACAAATTATTAAACATGTGATGGCTTAAAATAACAGAAATTTATAATCTCACATATCTGGAGGCTAGAAGTCTGAAATATGGCAGGATCGTGCTCTCAGAGGGTGATTTAAGGGAAATTCTGTCCCATACCTCTTTCAGCTTCTGGCAGCTCTGTGGACATCCTGGCTGGTGGCCATGTCACTCCTGACTCTGTCTCCATCTTCACATTGTCTTCTTTTCTGTGTGTTTGTATAAAATCTCCTTCTGCTTCTAGTTTATAAGGACACTAATGATGGCATTTAGGGCTCACCCATACAATCCAGGATACTATGGACAGAATTGTCTCCTCCCAAAATGCAGGTATTGAAGCCTTAACCCCCGGTATGATTGTATTTGGAGAAAGGGCATTGAAGGAAGTAATTAAGATTAAAATGAAGTCATGAGGTTAGAGCCCTAATTTGATAGGATTTCTGCCCTTATAAGAAAAGACACCAGAGAATTTTCTCTCCCTTTGATGTGTGAGAACACAGTGAGAGGGGAGCAGTCTCCAAGTCAGGAAGAGAACCAAAACCCAGATCCTGCTGGACCTTGATCTGGAGATTTTCAGCCTCAGGAATTGTGAGGAAATAAATTTTCTGTTGTTTAAGCCACCTAATCTATGGCATTTTGTTATGGCAGTCTGAACTAATACACAAGTAATTTTCTTTTCTTGGGATTCTTAACTTCCTTACCTCCTTTGCCATATAATCACTCTTTCACAGTAGAACATTACATATATATATTTTTTTGAGGGGTGGCACCATTGCACACCATAAAACCTACTACAATAGTCAATCTATTTTTGTTTTGCTTTCTTCTTAAGGAAAACAGTTTATTTCCAATCTATAATTCAAAAATTTACAAACATCAAAGTTTATGATTAGAAAACAAACATTACTGCAGTGGTATAACACCATCTGCATTGCTGCTTACACCCACTTCTTTTTTGGTTTTTCAATTGGGGAATAATTGACATATAACATTATATTAGCTTCAGGTATACAACATAGTAATTCAATATTGGAATACATTGCAAATGCTCACCACAGTAAGTTCTAATTAATATCCATCATCATATTTTGTTACAAATTTTTTTCTTGTGATAAAAACTTTTAAGATTTATTCTCTTAGGTTGTTCCAGATATGCAATGCAGTAGTAGTATTAGCTATAGTCACCCTGCTGTACATTAGATACCCATGACCTAATTATTTTACAACTGGAAGTTTTCACCTTTTGACCCCCTTGGCCCATTTTGCCCACTCCCCAATTCCTGCTTTTGGCAACCATCAGTCTGTTCTCTGTATCTATAAGTTGTGTGTGTGTGTGTGTGTGTGTGTGTGTGTGTGTGTGTGCGCGCGCGCATGTGTTTATGATATTTGTCTTTTTCTGTCTTACTTATTTCACTTAGCATAATACCCTCAAGGTCCATCCATATTGTCATAAATGGACAAAATTTCATTCTTTTTTATGGCTGAATAATATTCCATGTGTATATATGTAGCACATTTCCTTTATCCACTCACATATTGATGTATACTTGTTTCCATATCTTGACTATTGTAGATGCTGCAGTGAATATGAGGGTGCCTGTATCTTTCTAAATTAGTTTATTTTCATCAAATAAATACCCAGGAGAAGAATTACTGGATCATATGTAGCTCTGTTTTTAAATTTTGTGAGGAACCTCCAATACTGTTTTCCATAGTGGTTGCACCAGTTTATATTCCCCAAAACAGTGCACAAGGGTTCCCTTTTCTCCATGTCCTTCCCAACATTTGTTACTTTTTGTCTTTTTGGTAATAGACATTTTAACAGCAATGAGGTGACATCTTATTGTGGTTTGGATGGTAATAGACATTTTAACAGGTATGAGGTAATGTCTTATTGTGGTTTGGATTTACATTTTTTTCCCCTGATGATTAGTGATGTTAAGCATTCTTTTATATACCTACTGGCCATTTGTATGTCTTTTTTTTGGGGAAAAAAATGTCTCTTCACATCTTCTGCCCATTTTTAAATCAAATTGTGTGTTTGTTTTCTGCTATCCAGCAGTGTGAGTTCTTTATATATTTTAGATACTAGCCCCTTATCAGATATATAATTTGCAAATTTTTTTTTTTTTCTCATTCAGTAGGTTGCCTTTTTAATCCATTGATTGTTTGCTTTGCTGTTCAGAAATATTGTTGAGAGATCTTATCATAAATGTATGCTGAATTTTGTAAAATGCTTTTTTGGCATCTACAGGCATGATTATTTGAGTTTTATCCTTCATATTGTTCATGTGGTATATCACATTTACTTATTCTCACATGTTGATGCAGCATTGAATCCCTGGAGTAAATCCCAATTGATCATGGTATATGATTCTTTTAATGTATTGTTGGATTCAGTTTGCTAATATTTTATTGAGAATTTTTGCACTATTTAATCAGGGATATTGGCCTGTAATTTCCTTGTGGTAGCCTTGTCTGCTTTTAGTATCAGGGCAATGCTGGCTTTGTAAAATGACTTTGGAAGTGTTCCCTTCTCTATTATTATTTTTTTTTTTTTGGAAGTGTTCGAGGAGGGTTGTTATTAATTCTTCTTTAAATGTTTGCAAGACTTTATCAATAAAGCCATCTGGTGTGGTACATCCAGGCAATGGAATATTAATCAACACTGAAAAGAAATGAGCTATTAAGTCACAAAAAGATATGATAGAAACTTAAGAGCGTATTACTAAGGGAAAGAAGTCAATTTGAAATAGTTACATATGTATGCTTCCAATTTTGGACATTCTGGAAAAGGAAAAACTATGGACAAAATTAAAATATCAGTGGTTATCAGGGGCAATGAGGGGAAGGATGAAAAGTCAGAACACAGAAAATTTTGATGGCAGAAAAATACTCCATATAATGTGAGTATAATGATAGATATATATTTTACATTTGTCCAAACCCATAGAATGTACAACACCAAAGGTAACCCCTACTGTAAACTATGGACTTTGGGTGATTATGATATATCCATATAGTTTTATCCTTGATAATATTTCTACCTGTCTGGTGAGTGATATTCATATTGGGGAAAACTATGCATTGTGAAAGCTGGGCTATATGTGAAATCTCTGTACCTTCCTCTCAATTTTGTTGTGAACCTAAACCTTCTCTAAAAAATATAATTAAAACAAACAAATCAACAAACAAATGACACCCACAAAAAAACAAAAAACAAAAAAACACTACAGTTTAGGTGTCGTTGACCTAATTTGGCAGGACAGCAGGAAACAGCAGTCCTGCAAAGTTACACAAATTGTCTAAAGCCTTGTTTTACTTATGTGCTAACCCTGAATCAGGATCCACATTTCTTCAACTCCAAAATACTTCATCTTACCCCAAAGTCAATTTCCATTCTGTGTTAATTCATCAGACTCAATCAGGCTTCTTTCCACAAGGAACCATCTCACTGACAGCAAAGGCAGGCCTGTGTTAAGGATTACAGGTATTATGTTTAAATGCAAACAGTTCTTTGATTAAATACCACATGTTTGTATTTAAAGCAATTTAATGTTTTATGCTTTATTGATCATACTGGTGAAGTGATGTATAATTTCTTCAGTTGTTAAAAGTAATTAATATATGTAAATTTTTTCCTGAAGAAAAATTGTGATAACTTCAGTACTGCTATAGAGGTTGGCAAACCAGGCACCCTAGTTTTTAAATAAATGAGCACAAGGATAGCCTGGCAAACTGATGCAGGAGGAAAATTACACTGTCATTCTTTCCCCCTGCTCTTTGTGAACTTAATAGTTAATGAAGCTCCTTCCAGCCTCTGTCCAAAGTAGCAAAAGCCCACAAAAATAGATTGATAGATTAGAGAGGATAGATAAATAGATGATTGATACAAAGATAGATGATAGATAGATAGATAGATAGATAGATAAATAGATAAAACCTTTTATTTTGGACATATTCCTTGCCTCATCCTCACTTCCAAAATCTGGGAGCATTTTCATAAATGCACAATATTTTTATGAGGAAATGTAATCAAACATTAAAATTTATCAATATGCTACATATTTATATTCTTATGAAGATCTTGAATAACAACCCTGAAATATAATCTCTATCATTGATGAGCCTGGCATTACTCTTTTGGGCTTCCCAGCTAGGTTAGTTTTCTACAGTAATCCTCTCCCTGCCCTTAAGGCATGCTGTCTGTTTTCGTTTACTGATTTGACTCCCTGTATCATCCAAGTTACTGTGATTACATGCAACCAACACTGACCCTTACCACATATAATGAAGAGGCTTTATTGTAAGAACATCAGGAGCTCTTGTATCCAGGAGAAGACAGAAGCAAAAAGCCTGGGAATGGGCAGAAAAAAAGCCTGCTTCAGGAGTCTGGGAAGCATGAACCATAAGAAGGGTCTTATTGTCAAAACACCTGAGACAAGGCGACATACTGGAATTCATGCACCTAACTACTTGTAGCCTCTTCTTAATCTAGTCAATATTAAGTTCCAAGAATAGAGGCTCCAATGGCCTAATTTGGGTCATGTGCCAATATCTTGGATAAGTCAGGGAATTTGATACATAAAACAACACTTGTGTTATACCACACCATAAAAGAAATGTTACCCTCCAGAATAAAATCAGGAACCATTAGGATGATAGAAGAAATAATGAACAGTTAATGAGGAACAAGTGGGAGCTCTTTGAGATCAAGAACTATGTTTTTAATATTTGACTCATATTGCTGAAAGTAATTCATATTGCTACATTTTAGAAAGATTTCTGTAACCATAAATATGTCCATTTTTCTTGTTTCAGTTCTGATCCTTAATTTTCATATTCTTTTTACCCTAAGAACATATTTTAAATAAATGATGAATAGAAAAAAGAAGTTAACAAAACTTATTCAAATATGTACTATCTTCAAAGGATGCAATGATGAATAAGGCATGATATCTTTCCTTTAGGAGTTCCCAGCCTATGTGGAGAGTCAGACATTTAAACCAATGACTAGTGTGGTATGAGGTATCATGCAGGCTATACCAAGAATATGTTCTTTACAATACTACGTAACCTAAAATTCAAAGCCATGCAGATTTTTAACTCTAATATACATTTTGCAATCTCATTCTATGAAATGTTATTTAGACCTGTAAAGAGTAGATATATCCTTAGATAGATGAAACATATTTGTAATATGTGGGGAAAAAAATGAGATGGGCCATATAATTTGTGACTATATGAAATATTTATGTCTGTGCATATAGACAAAGACTGGAGAAATAAAATAGTTATTGCTGGAATGATGGGTTTGTTTTATATTTCAATTTCCTCTACTGCTGTTATACATTACAATAAATTTACAAGGGTGTGTTGGGGCTCTTTACTCAGTAATTTCCTTGTTTAACAGAAACAAAATACACTAAAATTTCCCCTTGCCTGTTAAAGTGATTTAATCCATTCTTTATGTTTTTGCAGTTGTGTTTTTTGCTGTGAGTGCCAAGGGTGACTGTTCTTCACCATTAGTGTTTTGTTTTGTTTTGTTTTGTTTTAATTTCCTCTGTTCTTTTTAACTTATTTCCTCAAACTATCTGTAATTCGTAGGTTAAGGGAAGACAACTGGTGGATGTTCAGTAGGTTTTAGCTAGATTAAATGGCAGTTTTAATTGTTGTTAATATTTTTTAACAGTTATCCAAGAGTGTCTGTCTATTTAAGAGTCCCATGTGTTTTAAACTATTAACAATATGAAAGTCACCTCCTTGCTACAAATCTAACGTTTCTCTGGCTTTCTGTATTTCTGTAGAATTTTTCAATTTTGTAGGTTCTAATCTTTGTTCTCAACATATGATCACCGCCCATCTGTTTTCAATTGCCAGGATCAATACTTCATTTCAGCCATCGTTCCCATCTACTTGGTCATTTTTTTATTGCTTCTTTCTTTGTTTCCCCACCCTGATTATCTTGTGTTCCACTTTGGCCTAAACACTGCTACTACATCACACTGACAGGGGCTTTAGCCATCTCTCTCTCTTTTTTTTTTGCCGTCTCATAATCAGCTTTAAAATAGTCAATGGACTCCCATTTGGCTACTAAATTAAGTATAAATTTGTAGCTCTATTTTAGGGTCCCCTCCCTACTTTGTAGCATTTTTCTCATAGTTACTCTACTGCTGCCCTCTAAACCAATGCCAATAACTGACTCTCCTACATACGTATTACCTTCACCTAGAATGCCCTCTCCTCATTCTTGCCTTAATCATTCAGAGGCCCATTTTAAAGATTATCTTTCCCATCATACCTTTTCTTAGTATCCAAAATGGATTTGACATCCGTCCTTTCAAAATATATACAACTCTGCTTGTGCCCCCCTTTCTTTAATCTGCTTTATATTAGAAATGTTTATGTGAATAACAATCAGATTATGTAAACTCTATGAAGACAGAAACAACCCCGTTCTCATCTTTATACTAACCAATGACATGTAACACAGAGAACTGGTTTATCTGAAGACATTTTCTTTCCCTGTTTAACTTTTTTCTTATTCCTAGGGGAGATCATAAGATAGAGGTCTTAAACAAGAAAGGAGAGGAAGAGAGAGCAAGAGCAGGGTACCTTCTGGATCTCACACAACTAAGTTTAACTTCTTAAGTATAAAAAGAGAGAGGCATTTTATTTGCTTTATTATCACATCTTTGGTTTTTACTTTTATAAAATTATTATTCTTATAAAAATAATAATCTTACAAAAATAAAAAAAACAAAGATAATTAATAAAACCAGTAGAGTATTATTAAATGTAAAAAAATAATAGAACTAGGAGCATATTAGAGAAACAACAGAAAACAAAGCACTTTAATTGACTGAAATGTAACTGCCTGTGGAGAACCAGGCCGATGTTGTTTAGAATGCTGCACAGAGAAACCTGAGTGGATTTGAGTCTTCTGACCAGACCACATCGTAGTATTTGTCTTCCTGGGTCCCCAGTGGTTAGAATCCTCTTTTCCTCCTCCCCTGTGAGCCACTGAGATCAAACTTTCAGCTTCAAACAAGTTAGTGTTCACTGAGTTTAGTTTTTGTCTATCCCGTCATGGTACCCTCACAGGTTGATGGGCATAACAACATATTCAAATCAGCTCTGCTCAAGAAACACACATTTGAGTGGATAATCCGCACATAGGGATAGTTGCATATGTTAGTTATGGCATATTCTTCCTTAGTCAGACCTGGAAAAATGCCTTGCTATTTTTTTTTTTTTTTTAATTTAGTGTTCCAAAAAAGATGAATTTTAGAATATTTAGTATTTCCAGAGATATAAAACAGCACTTAATTAGCTAGTGAAGCACTGGAGTAAATATAATCCTTCATGTAAATTACAGTAAGATGTTACAAAGCATTTTCTTTCTTACTGGGAAAATAAGGTGTGTATTACTATTTCTCAGATAACTGGATGTTAAAATAAAGAGAAAATACAGGACTCCTTTTTGAGGAACAAGGATTCTTAAAATAATTCCATTGGACATCACTAATATAAAGTTGAGTAGAAATTATTTTATTTAATTGCAAAGTTAAGAATTTTATGGTACACTTTTTAAGGTCTATATATACAAATTTTAATTTTGTTGTTTTTCTTTGAGTGTGATGTTGCATTGTATTATATTTTACAATGTCATGTGAATCGGTTGACTCTATTTATCTCTAAATCTTCTCTCTCTCTCTCTTTCTCTCCCCACCCCCACCCCTTCTTTAATGTTCTCTCTTTCTTTCTCAAGGCTCAACAAAGTACTCCTGGAAGCAATGAGAGCTCTCAAGTTGTGACAACAAAGGAAGAAAATCTGAAAATCCCTGAGTGCGATTCTGAAAATGTAAGATTAACTTAAAATGGTTTTAACAGTATTCAACATGAAAACAAGGACATAAGCATTTTAACAATCCTAGTTCATGTCACCATAAGACTTTCTATTGATATGTAGTATCTACCATTTAACACTGCACTTTTGATTTGGAAAAGCAGACTTTTTGGATGTGAATCAAATAGGTGTTCCATTAAGGATAACCAGACTCTCAGGAGTACTGTGAACCTGAGTTGTCAGAGATAAGGGGGTGACCACACTTTCAGCAGCATGCTCATTTCCAGAATCACATGACAGAAACTTGTTAAAATATTAAAAACAAATAAACAAAGCTCCAAAGGATATGATTCTATAGTATTTTCCCCATAAAACAAATAAACCTAGCATTATAGAGACATTACATTAAAGAAAGGGAGATTCTTAATATTCTTAATATTCATATTACCTATTATAATAGATAATTTAGAACTTGTGCGCTGTGAGGTTTTTGTTTGTTTGTTTATCATAGTAAGTAAAATGAAATTTTAATTCTGGAACTTTGGCACTATTACAAATCTAGCATATTTGGATTTGAGAAACAGCAAATGATAGTTGTGTTGAGTACATTCAAAGTTAAGCTTCAATCTAGTTAACAAAATGCAAAGTATTTATTAGAGCTGTTCATGATTGAACAAAAATCAGGCTACAGTAGGGAAAATAAGTAAAAAAAGAAACATAAGTTAACCAAATCAATCTCTATTTCCTCTGTTGGCTCCAAAAGTGAATTTAGAAATACGAATTTCTCAACAATTTTCCCTTCATATCTTTGTATATTTAAACATATACCAAAGCTATACAAATTAGAATATGATAAGGTGAACTAGAATAGAAATAAAAAACTCTGCAATTTACTTTAATGGAGGAAGAAGTCAAGAAGACTTTGGGTAGGAAGAAATATTTAGTTGTAGTTTGCAAGACAGATAGGTCTCTGACAAGGTAAACAAATGTGGAGAGAGAAGAATACAGAAAAATATGCCTCAACAAAATAATGCAGAAAGTGGTGGGATATGTGCCTAAAAAGATAATTCGGGACTTACATGTGAGGGGCCAAGCTAAAGAGTTTGGTTTGAATTAGGGATGTAGTCAAGTTTCAAATGTTTGTGTCCAAGTCATAAGATCATTGGGTTAATATTAAGGAATGTTTTTATTTCTTGATATGTTTTCTTAAAAGTACCAAGAAATTACTCTTCACTCTCTCTATATATATATCAAACCATATGTTGTACACCTTAAACAATGTTATATGTCAATTATATCTCAATTAAAAAAAAAAAATCTTGGAAGCTTCTGGCCTTCACTCTTATGGGTAATACCCAGGTTTGCTCCTTGAAGGCCCCGCTCTGAGGCCTTGGCTTAAGAGAAATTCAGAAATTCCTGCCTCTATACAGAGGGATGTGTGCCTTGAGCACATTGTTCTTGTGGTGAGGTGGCCAAAGCATCTGAAAGGACAAAGAACAGTGACTTCATTAAGATTACCAAAAAAACAAACAAAATGTTGCCATTGGAGACAAACTTGAAGAGTTTTGCTAAGGTTCCCAAAAGCAACATTCAGGTCTACTTTTCCTACCAAGAGTGAGGCCTGCTCAAACTCACAAATTGTTTTTTTTGTTTGTTTGTTTGTTCCACTCTCCTTCTACTTCTGTCCTTCCTGTCACTGGCAATGCCTGTCCCATAAGCAGCTGTTACCAATCTGGGTCCCTTCAAAAAGCTGCCTCCACCTGCAGCAACACGACTGTCTAGATTTTAGTCTTTGGAGACTAAATGCTCTAGTGCAGAGCATTCAGTATTCATAGGCTGCAGACTCAATTGCATGTAAAGGCCAAGAGAGTAATTCATATAAATGAGTGAAATAAGCCAGGTGTAAGCAGTAGAAATTAGTGAGACTGGTGTGAACAGCAATTTTCAAATTCTAGACTTATAGTTCTTAGCCCTGTCTTACATTAGTGTATCACCTGGAGAGTTCTTATAAAATACAAATGCCCAGGACCGACATTAGAAAAATTAACTGGACATCTTGGTATGTGGGGTCTAGACATTAGTTGTATTTATTTTATTTTATTTTTAAAAATTTTTCCAGGTAATTGTAATGTGCAGGCCATTTCGCCAACCCTGTATTTCATACGTATATAATCATAAAACTCATCTGGGGAGTTTTTGTAAATTAAATTCTGAGAAATTACTCAAGAAATTCTACATGAATAAGACTTAATATAAGTTTTTTAACATGAACCTGACAATCCTCTTCCCAATCACTGTGATTCTGAGGCAGTTGGTCAGTGAGCCATTATTTGAAAAACATTTATTTAGATAAGTCATAATCCCTTCAGTATATTTACTGTTCAATAATGGATTTTCTGCTTCTCCTGTTATATTTGCATTTTAAAGAAAGCAATGCCTAAATAAGGCTCTGCAATGCTAGTAATGAAAGACAGTGGTGTGACATTTGATAGTGGGTAAGGGGGATCCATCTCAGAACCCTTCATTTATTATGTAATCAGTCCATAAACATGAATTGTCTCTCCATTTATTTATTTCTTTTATAATATTCTTCAATAATGTTTTATAGATTTTCAGTGTACAAGACTTAGACTTCTTTTGTTTTCTTTATTCCTAAGTATATTATTCTATTAAATATTATTGTAAATGGGGTTGTTTTCTTAATTTTATTTCCAGGTTGCTTATTGCTAGCTATAGAAATGCAGTTAATTTTTGTATATTTATCTTGTATCAGATTAAAGATTTTTAAGTGACTATGAGCTCTGAGTTAAACTGATGAGATTTGCAAAACTACTATATAAAGTTACAATGTTGATTTCAAGTAATTATGATGCTGCCTCCAGAATAAGGGAGATCAATCCCTTATATAATTTTTACCTATCAGAATGTTCCATTCTAGAAATAACACTTCTAAGGTCAACTATGCCAAATGGAGTGTGTCTGCTAAAGCTTGAGGTGAAAGGCTGTAGAGCAAAATCAGAAATGTGATGTTGATTAGTTTCATTTATGTCTCAACTAGTTACTCGATATGTAAACATGAATTTTTAACCCCTTTGAGGCTCATTTTCCTCTTCTTAGAAAGAGAGATACAGTTATCTTACCTTTTATAGCTTGTTAAGAGATTCATTGACACAGCCTAGCTTAACACTTAGAATATCATTGGCACATAACAAGCTCTCAGTAATTATCACTTTGTATTCCTTTATGCAAAGCTATTCCTGTTACTTATAACCTCAACAAATATTTTTGAATTAAGTATTTTAATTTCTCAAAGGAGCAAACTTAAAAGATGACAAGAGCAACCTTAAACATAATAATTTGAAGTAGGGAGAAGTGTTGTTACTCTCAGGACAGAACCACATGCCGCCAGTGACAACAGGGGTAAAGAGAATATGTCAGCCAAATAGAAAAGTGAACTCCTAATGTGAAGTATCTAAAAATAGAATTAGCTACTAGAGGACATAGTATGTTATATGGTCGAATAATGAAAAACAACCATTCTGGTGTGTAGTTTGGAAATGAAGCATTAGACAGATGGAAAAAAAACTATCATGCTAAGCATCTCTTTCCATTTCAGGATTCTATGGCCATCAGCAACCTGACTGGGAGCTGATGGGAGCACATGAAATCCCTCAGTAAATAAATAGCAAAGGTCATACCTGAGACTAACAAACATAGTAGAGAAACCCTGGAATTACATAAAAGTTAGATTTGAATACTAACTTTGCTGTTTCCTAACATGTCACATTGGAAGGGATTTTATTATTCAGATCCCTTATCTATATAATGTTGATCGATGATTTTCAAACTTTTGCATACCTAGGAATCACCAGGTCAACCTGTGAAACTGCTTATAGTAAGGCTCCAGTCACACAGATGATTAATCAGTAGATCTGGGGCACAGCCCGAGAATGTGTATTGTTTTAATACACCCACTTAGATTTTCTTCTGTCGATATTTCTCGTTAATAATTTTGAGAAACTTTGATGTTGATTTCTTGCACGTTTATCATGATTATTATGTATAATAGATATTAAATAGGCAGTATTTGATTATGTCATCAATGTCCTTGTTAGTTCATTGTAAAAAAGCTGCTCTGCAATTTTAATGTTCAAGGTCACAATATCCCGGATAGTCAAGGCCCCGAACTTAGAATGAGAGGCCATGTGTATTCTTAGATATCCTGTGGGTTCATTCTACTTTCTGCCTAATGTAAGTCAGTCAAGGTCACTTAGCAAAGTGATCTCTGGATTCTTTGGCCTTTCTTTTTTAAGTAGGCTTAGAGAGATCACCAAAGGCTTAATGGTATACAGGACTGTCAGTTTGGGGTATGTTTAAATTACTTTGAAAGCAGCTTTGCTTAAATGATAATATTGGAGTCACATGGAGAGAGCAAAGGATTGTACCTGCTTGATTTAATTTTCCTGCAGTTTGCAAATGTGCCTCATATTGTTTAATAGCTTAGCAAGAATTAAAGACATTGAGCATTTCATTTTAATTTTCACTTAGGGAATAAGACTTACTACTCAATGTAAATGTGTTTTACAATGTTTCAGACTGTGATAGGCAGCAAATTCTACTTATTTTTCTTCATTTTGAGTAAATGAAAAGCAATAATGGCATAGAAAACTATGCCACGCTTTTCATGTTAAAACAATTTTGTCAGAGATTTAAGATATCCTAGTTTGCTACTATATCCAGTGTTCATTGTGTGACATTTGATGGCTCTGATAAGTTGATGGCAAATACTTGGTTAACAAAATTTCCTAGGCAAGTCATGTCCTCTATAAATGTACTGAGAGACCACCAACCAGTGTCACTATAGGTGACACTCAGTCAGACCATCTGAAGAGGTTGGCTTTGTTGTGCAGGGCGGCCTGCAGGGTCTCTGGTCCCTCTCCCCACATAAGAACACAGGACATGGTGAGGCCAAAAAGGAACACCCACAGAGCCATAGATAGGGGAGTCATACCACTATAGTCTCGCTGGCGGCTGGCTTGGAGACACAGGAAACAGGAGCCACACGACCCGCAACCCTTACTCCGCCACTTGCTAGCTCGGCCACCATCTTCTTGCTAGCCCCCACTTTTCTGCTAGTCTAGCCACAGCAGTTATATTAGTGGCCAGTTACTCATTGGTTACAGCTGACAGCCAACCAGCCACAGCTGATGGCCATCCAGTCACAGTTGATAGCCATTTACTACCTGAGCCAGCACCTTTCCACATGAGTCCGAGAGCCTGGAAACTGCACTCCTGGCTCTATCCCCACAGCTTCATACAAGATATTCTTTATTGTGCTACTGTCGTATTTTTTAAGGAGCAGGTATCCCTCCAGATAATTTAGAAATGGTAGATAATTTCCTAAGATCTTTAAAACAATTTTCTGCTTTTCACGTTAGATTTAAATTTCCATGTTTACTCTTCTATAACGTCTTAAAGCTTGCAAAATGTGAACTTAATTGTGTTTTCTTACCAGAAATCTTACAAAAACCTTAAGAATAATGTTTAACTTATTATTTTAGTAAATAAAAATAATCCCATAAGCATGCTATAATAAATACTATTAATTATAAGGATATTGGCCAAACATGGATGTGCAAATACAAAGTTTAATCTGGTCAATAATTATTTGATTCCCCCTTCCTATCTTCCCTGCAAGACACATAATAGTTTTCTCCCCTGGGTCTCTATCATGCTTGATTTATACATGTATTTTATTTTGTATCACATTCCATCTTGCTCATTGATTATTTATAAAAGTTTCTCTTTTTATTAGATAACAAGTAATTTCAGGACAGAGACTAAAAAATATGGGTATTTCCTTCAGAAACAAGCAAAATGCTCTTCTTAACATATGCTTATTAATATTTCTTTAAAACATCCAAAATTACAGTTAGATAGGACTGCATTTTTCAAAATTTTAACAATTTCATGTGGATAATGAAGAAATTAAAGTTCAGAGAGGAGATGTGACTTGCCTGGAGGTGCAGGGTTAGACCCTGTCCGGTTCCCAGATTACCATTCCTTCGTCAATTGGATTCAGGGTTGTCACCTTGATTCAGCATTATGTGTTCAGTCTTTCAACTTCTTACTTGATGGTTTCTAACCTCCTGATTATTAAAACAGTAGTAAAATATCATTCTGTAATTAATATAACAAATCCATTTCATACACAATAATGGCATCACACAAAAATGTATCCAAAGTGCATTTGTGTTTCTAAGTAACTTGATACTTAATTTCATTTTTCTTCTTTATAGTATTCTAAAATTTGTGCTTCTTTTTTGCCTTCAGCCTATGTGATATCTTAATTAAATATGCAGAATGAGCTGAACATTTTTACCTGTCAGAGATATTTTTGGTTGGTTGAATTTTAGGTTGTCCAGTTATACATTTGCATTCATTGTTTTGAGGTTTTTTGTGTTTTTTTTAGAGAAAAGTCATAAAAGATATAACTAATCTCTCTTGTGAAGTAGAGCCAAGTGTTTAATGCCAATAACAAAGTCATAATATTCAGCAGAATCAAAGATATAATAAACTCAAGGAGGACTTTAAATGAATTTCTGATGAGTGATTCCATCTGCTTTAATTCTTAAAGTATGATTATTTATTCCTAAGAGAAGGAAGAATGTGTAATTTCCAATGACATTAATTCAGTTGTAGAGCATATTGCGATTTCTGTTAAATGAGCCTGTGTTAAGTAGATCCCAGGACGTCCAGCAGTGAATCAGTGTTCAAGAACAATCAGAAGGTAAGGGAAAGTGAAATAATGAAGCCGATGACTCGTACCGGTCTGGAGGAGGTCCGGCACATGTGCTGGGCCACATGGGGACGTCAGGGGTGCACTCCGAGAGCAGCAGCAGGACCTGAGCACATGCTTTTATCACTGTGGGGACAGAGCCAGGAGTGCAGTTTCCAGGCTCTTGCCTTCAAGTGGAAAGTGCTGGCGCAGGTAGTAAATGGCCATCAGCTGTGGCTAGTTGGCCGTCAGCTATAACCAGTGAGCCATTGGCCTATGACTGCTGTGGCTATGCTAGCAGCAAGTGGGGTCTAGCAAGAAGATGGTGGCTGAGCCTGCAAGAGCGGATTGCAGTTAGCACGGCGGATTGCAGCTAGCAAATGAGGTAGGTTGGCAGAGAGAAAGTGGAAAGCAGATTGCAGATCGTGTGGCTCCCTCTTCCTGTGTCTCCAACCCAGCCGCCAGCAAGAGTATAGTGGTGTGACTCCCCTGTCTATGGCTCCGTGGGTGTTCCTTTTTGGCCTCACCATATCCTGCGTTCTTATGTGGGGAACGGGACCAGAGACTCCCCATGCCACCCTGCATGACAATCACACTCTGGTCTGGGGCAGTAAGTAGGACATTTTGAGACTCTGGCCTAGGCGAGATGGTTCAATTCAAACCAAAAAGAGCAAAACCTGGGCATTGGTAAGCTCCATAGGGATCTTATCTAAGGAGCCGAGAGGCAGGAGAGACTTTATCCCCAGGGGCACTGGGGAAGTCATTCAGGAACTTACTCTTTCTTGTGACTCTGCAGGCTGTTATTTAGGGCATGGACTCTGGGGAGGGACTGGTGTCCATTCCAGGCCCCTGCAGGCCCCTTAGCAATGCAAAATGGATGCTGAGACAGCAATATTATGGAGTCCTTTAGCCAAAATCTTAACAGTGCCCTTTTGAAAAGGTCATTCTAAATATGCTACTTTATTGTCATAATTTCTAAATGGGATATTTGCATGTATCATAATGAAAATCTTCTGATACCTCTGAATCTGTAAGTTAAATTAGATAGACTGATCTGATTCTGTCTTGAGGAGGACAAAAACAAATCCAGGATGGATAAGGACATCCTCCAAGGCTAAGGTCACTGAAGGATAAGTGGTTGGTTAATGAGACTCTTTTTCTTGCCTTGTTCAATCCGAAACAGAAAAGGATAAGACTGAAAGAACCGCAGACCTGTTCGGGGGGTGAGTGGGAAGGAGGAAATAGCAACAAATCCTTTATCAATGCTAAGATTCTCTGCTAACAGGAGTCAAAATGTTGACACCAGGGTTGTAAAATTATAGTGACTAAATATCAATGTTTATATTCTGATCCAAATCTCTATTGACAAAATACAGAAATTTTGATCAAAGTAAGGGAAAGGTAAGGATGGTAAAGGAAGGATAGAAACTGAACTTCACTGAGCACTTAGCTGTACGTGTAAGATACTCCATTAAAGGCATATATATGTATATATGTGTATATATTTTATTATTATTTTTTTTAATGTACCGTGTTTCCTTGAAAATAAGACCTAGCCGGACAATCAGCTCTAATGCATCTTTTGGAGCAAAAATTAATATAAGACCCAATCTTATTTTACTATAAGACTGGGTCTTTATAATATAATATGATGTGATATGATATGATATGATACCGGGTCTTATATTAATTTTTGCTCCAAAAGACGCATTAGAGCTGATTATCCATCTAGGTCTTATTTTGGGGGAAACACAGTAACTCTTCCAACAACCCCTTCAGGTAGGAATTATTTTACCTAACTTAGAGATGAGGAATCAGAACCTCATGAAGATGAAGTAACTTCCCCAAGTTCATGCAGCTGATAAGGGCTAAATGAATTCTAATCAGAGATGGGCTAATTCTTCACACCATTCACCCAGCACAGTTACCTTATATTACCTCATTTCACTTTGTGTCAAGATTTACAAGTAGGCATTATTATCTCCATTTTACAAATGAAGAAAAAGTGAGATTAAGTTGACATGTCATATACATCATTCCACCAGCAATGTTGGCCTGTGATCAAGTTTGCAACAGTACAGAGATGTAGAAAACTGACTCTGGGTGGTGAACACACAATGCAATATATAAATGATGTATTATAGAAGTGTACACGTGAAACCTATATAATTTTACTGACCAATGCCACCCCAATAAATTTAAAAGTAAAAAATGTGCAATAAAAATTAACATTGAATACAGTCAGATAAAATATTAGTGGATTTTCCATAAGTCACTCAATCTCTCTCTCTCTCTCTCTCTCTCTGACTCTCTATGACATTGGACCCTTTAAATATTTTTAATATTAAAATGTTCTTTCTTTTTCAAAAATATTGTTGAAATATAGCAGTGTTGTTGTTGTTTTTGTTGTTGTTGGTTTAATTATGCTAATGTCAATATCTGAAGCTGACCATCCCCATGTTTGTAACTGAGGTTTAACTTTATTCTTCTGTAAAATACCAAAGTCCAGGAACTTCAATATTTATGAACATACACACATTATCACAGAGAGTGGGAGACAGAATTGGGACTCAAATTCAATTACGCATGACTCCAAAGCTTGTTACCTGCACATTATGCAAGTCCTGATAATGACTGGGGACGCTTCAGTGTTACAGTCTCCCCTACCATGTTGTCATTGTCTACTTTTTTTCCATGTGCAGAGGTAAATAATTAACAGGGTTGGTCTCAGCTATAGTTTTGTTATTTCTTTGTCTGCTTTTGTGGCATAGTATAACATTTTGTGAGAAGGTAGTTTATTGCCCAAAATCATAGAAACAAACTGGTTATTCTGGTGGTGTTGGTGAAGATGTGTACATGAAATGGAGGGTATAATCATTTTAATAAACATTCATTCACAACTTATC
The DNA here is from genome assembly GCF_036562045.2 of Rhinolophus sinicus. NCBI lineage: Eukaryota > Metazoa > Chordata > Mammalia > Chiroptera > Rhinolophidae > Rhinolophus > Rhinolophus sinicus. Next base: position 137,345,013 of record NC_133756.1, read on the forward strand.
CCATTCCGTAATCAGGTCTATTGTATAATTGTATAATTATATAATTGTATAATTATATAATTATACAATATTGAGGTGGTTGAATTTGTGCATATTTTCCTGATCAGTCTTCATATTTTAGTGCTTGAGTTTCTGAAAATAGGTATCTTACTAATCAGATTGAATTTTATCTAACTGCGATGGAGTATTTTGAAGGCCTATTATTATATTTGTAAATATATATATATTTGTTATATTTTATGCAATTCTCAAGACTGCCACTCAGACATTTTTGCCTATTAGGACAGAAAATAGATCCTTTGTATAATTAATCAATCATTCATTACAGCTAGTTACAATTCTGTCCATTCTTCCCCAGTAAAATTGTATTTTTTGATCATACATTCATAAGGGGAAATGATATCTACACCTTTCCTGTCATCCAAGAAAAATAATTTAAGGTTCAAATTGATAAGGAAGAGCTTAAGTTTCTAAGCGCTGATCTAACTTAAGTATCATATTTTTATGAACATGGTAGTGACCTATAGTCAAACTATTCACAGGTAAGCAATTTTTACATAGATGGCCATATCTCATTTGAAAGTGACCAATCAGCCATGCCTACAAGGAAAGAAGGAAGGAAGGAAGGAAGGAAGGAAGGAAGGAAGGAAGGAAGGAAGGAAGGAAGGAAAGAAGGAAGGAAGGAAAGAAGGAAGGGAAGGAAGGGGGGAGGGATGGACAGAGGGAGGAAGGAAGGAAAGGGAAGGAAGGAATGGGAAAGGAAGTAAGAGAGGCAGAGGATGATAAAAATAGAGGGAGGGAGGGAGAGAGGGAATGGAGGAAGTGGTAGAAGAAGAAGAAGAAGAAGGGAATAGAGATAAAGATATAAATAGATAGTTACATAGTTGGACAGACAGATAGATAGATATGTGTTATATGTTATTTTGAAGCCAAACAAACAAAAAAATGCTAAAGCACAATAATAAACTTATTTGACATGTTTTTTTTTCCCCCGCTATATCATTGTGCTTTGACATTTGGCAATACTTTACATGCACTCTTTGCATTGCTATGAAATTATCTGTGCAAATTTGTATTATATCTTTTAGCTTACATATTTTTCACATTAATAAATAACCTAAAATATAGTCTTCATAACTACAAAATCTCTTGTTATCATTATTTAATTAACCACCCTACTTATGTTCAACCATTTAGTTTTATTTTTTTCTATTACACAAATCCCCATAATAAATACTTCAGAATACAAAGCATTTTTTTAAATTTATTTTTATTTGTAGATTATTTTCTTCAGAGAGAGAATATCCCAACTTAAATATGCTGGATCATAAGCATATTTAAACCATTGTATCTTATTTAATTATTTTCCAAAATACTTGTATCAATTTATTTTCACACCAGTATTTTAAAAGAGAGAGATAGAAAGACCAGGAAAGAGAGAGAGCAGTTCATTTCATCATGTCGTAGCCAACAGTAAATGTGTATTTTTTGTTTTCCTGTTTAACAGAAGACAGTTTATTAGTGTACTGATTATTTATAATATTTTGTGTAATTAGATCGTACCATTTTTCTTCAATGACATGAAGATGGCATTGCATTAACGCTTCTGAAAATGTAATGTAGAACTACAGTTTTCCAAATGTAATGGACCACATAAATCATTACATAAACAACCATCATTTTTAAAATATATATCAGGGAGTCTACTGTGATATGATAATATATATGACTTAGTGTGCCATATATATCAGAGGCTTTGTTCCAGGCTGTTTACAACATTTACTTTTATCTTCATCATCATCATCATTGTTACTACCATATATTGACATATTAGTGGTAAAAGGCACTGAGCTCAGTACTTTAAATCATTTTCTTAATGTTTACAAACATTTGTAAATTAAAATTGTCCACATTTTACAAATGTGGAGTTTAGATTGAGAAAAATCAAGTAACGTATCCAAGACCACAAAGCTAGTAGGTGGTAGGTTTAAGAATTTGAACTTTGGTTCAAGACAGACTTCTTAGCCCACGGGTCTGCCCACTACCTTATTCTTTTCAGTCATAAAATCTCTTATGTGAAATAACACTTTTTGTCTCTTTCCAAGATTTACAATTCCGTTCCAGATTTGACCAGGAAGAATTAAAAAAATGAAAAAGTCAACAATTATTGCAGGTCGTGTTGGGGAATGAGGCACACAAAATATATATTACTATAACAAAAAGTTCTGTGTTTGTGTGTGTGTTTAACAGTCATAATAAAAGGAAACTCTCTGCATCTGAGTAGATAATACCAGAGATTCAATCTTTTAATGCCCAGTCACTTATCTGTGAGCCATTGTTGTGGATCATTAAGGTGAGTCTGATGACCGCACTCCAATATCACATCTCACTTGTTTAAGAAGACAGTCTCCAAGTCTGCCATCTCATCCATCTCTTTAGTTTTTTCTCTGCCTGCCTCTTCACTCATCATGCCTGGCACAAACAGGGTGAGCAGCAGCACAGAAAAATTTGGCAGGACCTGCATTTTTATACTAACCATAAAAAATCTCCCAGAGTTCCAAGTGAACCATTGTTCAAATAAGAACTGCTAGGGAAACTGGTTCAGAATATTTGTCAATATGGGTGGCATTTTATCTTCTCTGGGGATCTCCTTTCTCTTCTTTTGGAACTAGAAAATCTCCCTACTCTTGCTATTAGTCCTGGATAGCCAAAAGGATATTTGGAGAGGTGACACATGTCCACTTAGTTTGGCATCGTTGTCTAAAGACGTTCCCTGTGGTAAGGGAAAGCATGAAAGTTGGAAGGATAGAAAGGATGCATAGAGCTTATCAAGATCACAGATCAATGCGATCTTCATGGATTTATCATTTGAACTGCTCATTAAATGATAGTTGACAGTTTGCAACATGGGTAATTACATTGTGGTCATTTGGGGCATTAATGAATCCTGAGCAAAATTGGGTAGATACAAACTTGCTTGTAAAGTTTGAAGACCAGGAAAAATGCTGTGGCTATTGCATTCAATATGGGGTTGGGGGTGTTAAGAGATAAGATTAAATGTAGCCATATTAAAAATGAGCTTATGTGCTCTTTAAATAAGTGTATACTTTACAGGCAGTAGGACCTTACAAATTTGTTGGTAGGGTGATATTTTTCTGATCGGTTTTGATTAGATTGATTTTTATGCAGTGAGTTATCAGTGGAAATATATGTTAGGAAGACATTTCTGGAGGCTGCACTGAAGATGTATTGAGGAAAGTCAAGCTTAGAGAAAGCTGGATAGTTTAATTCAATATTCTAAGAAAGAAAGAGATAAACTCCATAATCTCTGAAAAACAGAGAAGGATTAGAGCCTAACATACTGAATTATTTTAATGAAAAATGGTTTATAGTGGTACCCATGGAAGGACTGTCTGCTGCTATTATCTGCAAGTTTCATTTTTGCAAGCTAAAATCACAATCCTCCAACAAAGACCTCTACTGCATCTACTCGTACACATAGCAATTAAAATATATAAAGTATTGTGGTTCTTGTTGGTATTGTTTTCCTTAGTTTCTGGTCAATGCATATAAAAAGAAAACTAAAAATTTAGTACCTCTTGAGGTGTATGATAATTTAAGCAATCAAGTTTTAATGTATCTTGCTTGTGATGGGAAGTTAAGCATGCCTTCATGGTATGTTGTAGTGTATACGTTTCAGGCATAAAGAGAAAGTGAATCATTTGAAAAAGGAAAATTTTTGTTATGGTTTATTCAGTTGCATAGTTTAAAATTCCAACTCCAAATATTCAAGTATTTAAACTAAACTTTTGAAAAAAATTATCCAAGTTTCAACTTCCTGTCAACCTGGTGAGAAAAAGAAAAGGCAGCTGCCTTAACCAGTCCTGGTGATCTCCAGAATCATGCAAGTGAGAGAGAAATGCTTATAAAAGTGGCATGAATACCAAACTTGTCACTGAAGGGAGGAGGTTCTGTCGATGGCATTTTTCAAGTATTGTATGGAATGATCACTTTAGAGTCCTGTTTGTGAATCTGTTCGATTTCCAGTAAAAAGAAAGTACCAGCTTGTAAACTTTCTTTAAAAAGTAGGCATATCACTACAGGATATTTACAATATAATTGTGTCCTCATAACTACTAAATTGAATATAACTGTCACTCTTTTATCTGTAAGTTCTTCCGTGAACTGTCCCTCCTGTAGTCATCTCTCAGTGGCTCCTATCTCAGCTGACCTCACCACTATTACCTTTACTATGCTGTCCCTCCACCATGTGTCTACTTTTACTTCTTTTTTATCCTCATGACTCTGACACACACACACACACACACACACACACACACACACACACACACACACACACAAACTCTAGCCATTATTCAAGGGGCATTTCCAGCACACTTAATCACTCTCTGATATTCTCTTTTATATATCCTTGTTTTTGTATTTATTTCTGCTTTCCCCACTAGAATGTAAGTTTCATTAAGTGTAGAAATCTTGTCTATCTTTTTCATTGTTCTGTTTCCAACCCTGAAACAGTACCTGTCTCAGAGTAGGAATTCAATTAAAAAAAGGAATTAACTTCATTTTTTTTTTCCTTGGTAACCACAGCTCTCACTCTAGTATCTTGGTAATGACATCTCTCACTCTGAAGAACATTTGTTTTAAGAATTACATTATATTATTTCCAAGCCAGCTTCCCAAGAAGTATACAGATTGGTTTAATTCGATATGAAATGATTCTCAGTATAACTTCAAACCCTGGTTTATTAGATAAATCTGTAAATATATTAACACAATTTGAAACATCTATGTTCTCATCTTTTTTCCTCCCAAAGAAAAAGATCAATTGTGTTTATTATTTTTATCCATAATGTCAAAAGAGAAGTATTAGTACTAATTATTTTTTTGCATCCTTTTAAGTAAGTACTCATTTCTCTATTTCCTTTTCTTCTCATCTTCTCTCCCCTGTCACTCTAAGAACATCCAAACCTGTATAGTATTTTTATAAGAGTTTTTTTGAGCCAGACTGATGGCATTCTGGAAAGCAAGAGCTCAAATGATCCAGAGAATGGCAGTTTCTTTTATACATTTGGAATTAAGGAGGCAATGCAAGGAAGACTACATGGAGGTGGGAGAAAGCACATGGACACAAGATTATATGCTCCACTCAGGGGTCTGAAAAAGAAGATTACTCTGGCATATCAAAGGTGTGTTAACCTAGATGCACAAGAAAGAATACAGGGCTTGCTTAAGGCAAATATAAACCCTTTACTGAAGAAGTTGTATGCCTGGGGCATGACTACCCATCATGGTGTGCCTGGTTAGGTATTTATGTTCAGATCATCCTGTAAGTTTACTTTTGGTCACTGGATTTGTCAGATTTATTACAGAGCCTCCTTTTCATCCTCCCCTCTTTCCTTTTCCTCCTCTGTGTGGGAATTACATGACTGTTGACTCTGCAACATACTTTATATTTGTAATGTCAGTGTCAGCTCATTGTAATTGTTGGTTTACAATCATTAATGGTAGTAATAATAATAATACTGATGATGATGATAATGATAGGGAAAGAGGGAGAACGAGAAGGATGTTCACTATTTGTTAATATTTATGGTGACTGTTTTATATAGTTTTTAATTTTATACTCAAAATAATCCTATGAAGAAGTAGCCCCATTTTGCAGTGAAATAACGAGACACAGAGATAAGTAACTGACCAAGTTATTTGATCAAGATCACTAATGAATAAACATTGGAACTGAAACCAAAGTTTGTTTTCCTCCCAAGCACTTTTAACCATTTGGCAAAGTTACTTTTGTACTACAATGCTGGAAATGCTTCTTGCCTTTGTTAACTACAGTTCTCTGGAATTTTTGGCAATCTGGGTGATATTGCAACAAGAGTGAGAAAACTCCACAATCAAACCTCCCCTTTATGTTCTCACCAAGTGAATGCCTGCTTCCTCAATGACTATACATTTGATAAGATGCTTATTAAGGCATGCTACCTGCATTTATAATTATGTTGCCCTTCACCTGTTGCTTTTCTGAGAAACACTAAGAATTTTACGAATCCCATCTCATGAAGTTTCTACAATGTCTGTGAGGTACAGGAAATGTAAGATTAAACGTACTGTTCATTATAAGATCAAACTATCAAAAAAGGTTTGAGCTGTCTTCCAGCCACATAATATTTTCTTTAATGTTAAAATTTAATAAGTTTTCATTGTTCAGATGATCAAAGTCTTGACTCAAATAGTCAGCTATGCTTGCATTAATGAAAGAACATACTCCACTGAAAATCCTTTAGCATTTTTCTTATGATGATGACCTCAAGTGATGTTCCACACGTACAAAAAAGGGTCTTGAGGTCAAATAGATTTGAGAAATGGTTGTATCATATCTCCTTCTAAGAGATTTGTAATGTATTTGTGCATTATGAAGAAGTGGATTTCAAGTTTCATTGTGCATTGGAATTACTGGAGTGCTGTTTAAAAATGCAAATCTATATTTATAGGACTGAATTATCTCCCAGAAGTATTCTTTTAACAATCACCTTATGTGATTATGTAGACAGATCATTCAAGACCAAAACTTTAAGAAATTGTGTTTTAAAAATGCAACTGTTTAATGTTCAAATAAAGTTTTCCCAAAACTTGTAAGAACTTTCAACTCCATTATTCTAAATATATTTTGGAAATCCTACACTATGCAGGTTACTTTTTGTACTTACCATGTTTTTTGAGCTTGATTTCATATACCTACTTTAGTTAACTTTTAAACAGCTGAATACAAGTATAATAAAAACAAAGGCCAATTATGTTATTAAAATATATACAGAATAATTATAATTTTTCCAGGGTAATTTTAGATTCTAGATCTGACTCAAACCCATGCTATATAAAAATAAACAAATTTATTTCTTAGGCAGTGTAGAAGATTCTGCTGTACATCTATTCTTGGAAATAAGGTAGTCAAGGGTTTGGCTACTGATTTCTATTGTTATAGCTAAAATCTTACTTTCCACTATACTGTAGACTGATTCAGAATGTGGGGCTGTGTGTAACCATTTTGGAGCCTGTATCAAATATACCTAAATTTAGTCATATGAAAAATCAGACATTTATTAAAATTCTAAGAATTGTAATATTTTCACTGCCAAAATTTGTTTTATTTATTTATTACTTACAGAGGTTATGCATTGGCCATTTGCTATCTGGTAGACATCCAGCTGTGCTCTAGGGCTGATAAACGTAGCCTCTGTCTTTAAGGAAATTTACAATATATTGAGGAGCCATACAGGCTTATACATACAAAAACAATGTTAAGTGCTAAAACGTTTATATGCATTGTAGCTTTAGAACAAAAAAGTGTTACTGAGTCTATGTAGTGGTAGAAATTATGTGCTATGGCAGGAATGAGTAGCTAGTTTCTAGGATGTCACAATGAAGAGAGATTTGTATGAAGGTGGAGTATCAGACACATAGACTTAGAGGGGTAAAGTATTACATGGTGTGTGTTCAATTAAAAACAACAGACTGTAAGAATATGGAATGTATAAAATAACTTTGCTCTAAAATCTGAATTGGACTAGGTTAAAAGTCTTATACAACCTCTTTTGTTATCATCTACTTGTAGAATTTATAGAATGTTAGAGTTCAAAACCAACTTCCGTACCCATTTGTTTGACCCTCAAGGAAACAAACTGATGCTCAGGGTCAGAGCTAACTGGTGGCCATGGACTGTTAAACACCTAGGCTCTGTCTTACATATGGAAAAGATTTTGGAAAATACAAAAAACAAAAACAAAAAAAAAAGACAAGAAATGCATATTCTTATACTAAACAATTTTTATGGTTACTTTAAAAATATGTTCAAAATAAAGAGGAAGAAAAAAGGAAGGGGTGATGGGAGAATGAAAGGTAGTAAGGAAAGGAGGATGGAAGAGAGGCAGAAAAAGAAGGAAGGAAGTTAAAAGAGGAAGGGTGAGAATGAGGGAGCAAGGGAGAGTGGGAGGAGAGAATAGTCAATATTTTAACCTTGGTTAAAATGGAAATGAAGGCCAATTGGCATACACTGCCAGTAATTCACCTTCTTCAAAACTATTGAAGCTAATGAGTAAAATGAGGTTTCTTGGTTAGTAAAATATATGATCTTATTTCCAAAATATAATATTTATAAGGTATTGAAGATTTTTGCTACATAGATTGTTGATCATATTGTTTAATTTGCTTCCTGGTTTGCAATATTGATGTTCCTGCAGGAATACAGACCATATTTATATTGTAGAGTCTAGACACATAAAAAATATAATAGTTTTATTTATTTATTTATTTATTTATTTATTAAACTTTTTACAAAGAAAAAAACTTGCCATAGGAATCAAACTTTGTTGTAGTCGATGACTGCCAAACGAACTACTGTGATCCAAAGACTGACTGGGAATGCTTGCTTTCTCCTTGGGATCCCGCTCATGTTGTGATGATTACCCTAGCTTGCCCTTTCAGCTTGTTTCAAAGTGAAAGAAATGTCTCAGTGAGAAAAATTCAGGGGAGTTTTCTCTCCCCTTCCTTCATTTAATTTACTTTCATTGACCTTTTTTTAATTGCAGGTTTTACAGGAGGATGGGACCTGTTTGATGAAGCATAAAGAAAATACCCCAAGAAATGACACTGCAGAACCAGAGCCTACCCCGCAGGTATTTTTTGGTTGTTGGTTTTATATCATAAAGCATTACTTGAATACATTGAGTTCGATGATTTCTCTCTTACTCTAGCTGAAGCTGGGATGTTTTATTGGCTAATACAAGATATTTCCTTCATCTAGTGCTTCTGAACCTTTCCATGACCACTGTGCCTGCCATTAAGCTTTTGGTTTGATTAGTGGAAGTTCTCAGAACAACAAGAGTGAGGGAGGTGCCTCTCTCCTTCCATGCAACCAAGAAACAAACAAAAATAAACAGCAAACAAAAAACATGCATCTATTCTTATGGGACAAAGAAGATATAAAGACTAGGGAAAGCACAGGAAGTAGAAAGAAATACATATCCCCCACAAAAGCAAACAACAAACACACAACTCAGGAGCTTAATTCTAAACTTCTACCTATACTGTTCTGTATTTGACCAAAAATATTATAAACTGGCAATTCTGAGACTTAATTTCATTTAACACAACATATTTCAAGTTTGAGGTTAAATTAATCAGAATTGAATGATTTGGGCAAAGTTTTTTCAAAATAGTTTTTGAAATATTTTGCCATTTGTAGACAATATTTTATGTACTTCATGAAGTAGCAGTGCTAACACATTTTATTTTATTTTTGTCTGACAGTTTTCTATAAAATATTTGATGAGATATGTGAATTTACATTACTATTCTATTACAATTTTATTTTTTACCTTTTATTTGACTCTCCTAATTGTCTTTTTGTGTTACTTGACAGAAATTGCAAATGCCTCCTTGTACTGAATGTGAAGTGGAAAAAACCCAAGAAAACCAATTGACCCGCTTTGAAGGGAGGGTAACTAGAGAAGAAAAAATACTGTAAATGTCAGGAAACTGTGTTGAAAAAAAAATCATTTACTATTGTCTTCATACCCTTTTTAGACCACAGGCTTGATGGAAGTACTAAGTTTTTAAAGCATGCATCTTTTTCACAATTTTATGTACTTTATAGTCTGCAGATTTTCCAAAAGATTCCAGTCTGATTATGATCCTCAACCAATAACCTAATTAAAATGGCTATCATAAACCGCCATTGTCATCAGTAAATTGGTCTGTTTTGAACTCAAAAGCAATATAACATTTAATTGTTATGGTTCATTTGGGTATCTAGGACTTCTATGATCTAGTTTGTGAAATCAGCTGGAGGATGAAAATATGTTTTGGATCTTCAACATTCTTAGAACCCAAATCTCAATTATATTATAAAGATTCTGGCCCATACTGGCCAATTGGCTGAGATTATATATATATATATATATATATATATATATATATATATATATATATATATATATATATATATAGTGCCAAAAAATGTATACACATTTTAAGAAAGGAAAACTGGATTAAATTTGTAATACTCAATATATACCAATAACAAAAGATGAATGCAAGTCACATTTGACTTCTGCAATTACAAGAGGTGCTCAAAGTAGTTACCATCAGTGTCCAGACACTTCTGATTACAGCAAATTACTGCTTGAGCAACATCAACCAAAGTGTCCACTTGTATACATTTTTTGGCACCCCCCCAAATTAAATATATATAATTATTGTTATTATTATTTTGAACCATGTCTAAACAGTGTCAAGGCATTCTGTCAGGGATTTAGTCAGTTAACAGAATTCATTAAAAATGCTTGGTATGATGTAAACCAAATATCTGGGTGAATGTTTAAATTTCTGACACAGTTGATTAGTTTTTTTTGGCATTCTACAGACACATCCCTATGGTGGTCTGCTGGAATTATGCCAAGTTCAGAATCAAGTTGTTTGAAATGCTCGGCATGATTTTTGGTAGGAAATTGGGGAGTGAAATGTGAGCTGGGAAGTGGGATCCCAAATACATTTATGAAAGCAAATAATATACATTTGAAAATGGGGATTTGATGCCAGTAAAGCAGACATGTAGAACCCATAAACCCAGATTTGTATATTTTGAAAACAAATCACGGCTACAATAATCTTTGAAGTTGGTGCTGTTCTTAGGAATATCACTGACCAAATAAATTCACTCCTGAATAATCTGAATGTAGCTCACAAGCAAGAGGAATTGCAATTTGAATAGTTATCTGATTGATAGGCTCAATATAGAATCAAACTTACAGACTCAAATTAATGGGTTAAATGATCAAGTTAGTTTGCAGTTTGCACCAAATATGTATAAGACTCATTTTGCAGAAAGCATATAAAACCATCAGTTTTATATAATGTATCTGCCAAGTCACAATTAATATATTTGCAGCACTGTATCCTGGCAAGTTGCATTATAAAATAGTCTCTCTCTCTCTCTCTCTCTCTCTCTCTCTCTCTCTCTCTATATATATATATATATATATATATATATATATATATATATATATATCAATAGATGGAATTAAATTCAAGGGTATAATGGCACACCTTTTATCACAATGACATATTTAAAGAAATTTAGTGATTTGGAAAAATGACAAACTGTCATTAGCAGTAAAAGTAATATTGTGATATAGTCATGTAACTGTTGTGCTTACAGAATAATTCAGTGTCATTTATCAGTATTTTTGCAGATTACTAGCTACCTAAGAAAGAAGGACAATTAATTTTATAGATGATCCATAGAGTTTTCAGATGAAGTGACCAGGATTGAAGAAATGGTCAAGATCCAAAATTTCTGCTGATTCCTACTCAACTCTAAAAGTTTAATTCTATGAAAGGGAATATTGCTAGCTTCCCAAGTCCTGTTCCTTGTAATTTCCCCACTGTACCAATAAACCCTAACCATCTCCAAAGGTTTATGAAAGAGAAGCAAATAATTTAGTTTTAATTTATTTTCACTTTTCTACTCCCATCCTGTGCCCCGACTTCATTCCTAGAATCTATGGATCCTATGGAAAGTTAATTGCCGTTTCACCTTAACACAGTATGGCTTGAAAATTTTGGGGACTAATAAAAAAAGAGTCAGGCTGATATTTTCTGAAATTTTTATAGCATACCATGACAAAAGATGAGAATTCAGCTTCATACTAATCAAATTTGAAAAGCTTCATTTGTAAATTACGTTTTCTGTGCTCTAAATTCCTGTCCAAGTATGTGATTATATAATCAAGTTGCTTCTCTTAATTACTGTCACCATCAAGTGGGCTTTAAATGTATATACTTTTTTCTGTAATGATAGATAACATAATGTGTCTTCAGAGTTTACTGTGGTATATTCATTGCAGTATTTGTTTCAAAACAAAAGGAATTTGTAGCAGAAGAGCTTTATAAATATTTTTAAAGACATATTCTGGGAGTTCCTTTTAATAGTTAAGCACGGAATTCTTTTTAAGAATTTTCTATGACTTTAATGAATGCATTTTATTTCTCTCAATCCTCTAATTGCTTTAAAATAACATCAGAGAGGTTTAAAATGCATACTTACATGTGTGGCTTTTGTCTATAAGACAGGTACCATGTCTTTTAATTAACAGCTCTATAAATAGATGCTTTTTTTTTTTTTTTGAGGAGTTAATATTCATAGCCTAACTATCCTCATATGGAAGAAAACATTAACCTGGATGTTGAATATAGATACTACTAGTCTGTCATGTACTTGTAAAAGTAATCAATGAAAGGTTACTTATGCTTTGCAAAATATGAATTGATTTCTATTGAGAAACAAACATAGTTTCCATAGGAATGGCTTATTTCAATACAGGTATTACCAGAACTACAACAGTTTATTTATCTCTAGTTTTTTTTGTTTTGTTTTGTTTTTTTCTTTTTTAATACTAATCAATGCTATCTAGTCATTCTAAGTTAGACATTGGTTTTGAACTTTGTGTTTCCTTTTATATGCATTAACTATGTAAAGTGAACGAGTGCCTATAGTGTAAAGACCTAAATGAATGCTGACTGTGTCTATCCAATGCCAACATTCTCGGATAAAAAGTGAAAAATTCAGTAACTCATTTGGATATGGTTTTCTGTGTGATCTCAAATCTCTGAATACTGTATATACTAAATGGCTAATTTTGTTTTTCATTCTTTAACCATATATTTAGCATTGCAATGCTATTTCAGACACAATTCTGTTTCTTAAGAAACACTGGATTACAAGTCTATGACAGTTATATGTAAAAGAGGCACTTACTGTTTTAGATTTACAATGTGGATAGTTGGATTAAAACAGTATCTGTGAACTTTGCGATAATGGAATCTTTTATTTTTTATAGCTTAAGTACAATACAAGCATTAATTGCAGCAGAGGCTGAAATAACTATTGGCACTGTAGAGCAGGGTCAGCTGGCCAGGCAGAGAGAGTAATGAAAACATATATTTGTTTACTTGAGAGGCATTTTCTTAGTCATGTGTACAGTCTTAAACTACCCCAAACTATTTGTTCATCTGGATTATGTAACATAGTATTAATGGCCAAGTGATAAAGAATAAAAGGTATTGAAAGATGGCCATTTTTGCTCAATATAGAGATGTTACCAAAATTACAATGTATATTATCCTATATAACCTAATTGAAAAAGCAAATATTAATGTTAAAAATAGTATTTGCTTCTGTGTATCAAGGTCTAAGAACTTCTTTGAGATGGCGTCCTGGAAGTTTCTTCAATCTCTTTTTGCCAATGTCCCAGAAATCTTTTATTTAAAGGGTTTTTAAATAAAATTCTGTGATGGCAGAGATTTTTGTCTTTTTGTTTGCAAATGAGTCTGAAGTGCTGAGAACAAGCTGCCTCACAGAAGGTGCTCAAATGTTTGTCAAATGAATTAATTCAGAACCTGAAGCAGCAAGGGCAGAAGTAAAGGAAGCAACACGGGATTATTTTATTTGATTACAGGGAATCATAAGACGAGTCTTTTAGGAAGAAAAAAATAAACATTATTCTTCAGGTTTTATTTTGCTGTTGATCATTTGTTTTATTTTTAGGCTTTTTTTCCCCTTTGCCTTTTTCTCGGAAAGGTTTATTTATGGCCCTGTAGCTGTGACTTTAAGCAGAGTGGATATTACACTCCTAGGTGAATTTTGGAATGGTCCTCAGTGTAATAGACATAATTCACATGGTATGTATGTGTTTTTAATTGGAATCCAGCTTTGGCATTCACCTGGACTTGCATAGATCACTTCATATCTTTTGGTATTCGTTTCCAATCTCTTGGACCTTAAATAGTGTGATTGAAATCAGAGATTTTCCTCTCCATTCTGCTGAGCCCTAATCCTTTAGCAGACATAACTCAAGAGCTGCTGAAGTAAATGAACATCTAGAGCATGGCTCTCTGGACTCCACAAACCTTCACCTTTAGCTAGAGTAGCTGTTCTTTTATATAACTTATTTGTTGAGCTTATATATTCTGCATGTACTTTTAATGGAGAAAGGGACTCCAAAGTCCAGTTCCAAAGTGATGTGAATATCACTGAATAAAAGAATCTCTATGATCCCTTCTTCCCTTTTGTTTGTTGAGTCAGCCAGTCATTCAACCATTTAGTATTCTTAGAGAATGTAAAATGTGCGCACCATTCTACATTTTGAGGATCCAATGATAAGCAAACGTTTTAAAATATGAATACTAATATTGCACTTAAAATGTGCCAGCCACTGTTTTAGATTTAAAACTATATATTAGTTAAATATGGTCAGGATTATTTGAGACCGTTATTACAATTCTCCTTACTTCACAGATGAGGAAATGGAGGCAGAAAAATGTTAATGAACTGCCCAAGATCACACAGGTAGTAAAAGGCGTAGGTGGGATATAGACTCAGCAATAAGTTGTTGGGATCTCTGTGCTTAACCACTTCACCACACCTCCTCTCCTGCAGTTCTGCCTCTGTTTAGCTTACAGTTGAGAGAAAAAAGGCAATCATTAATGAAGGAAGCACACAGATAAACACATGACCACAACAAAGAAAAACCAAGATTCTCTTTACAGCCCACGATGGGGCAGGGGTGTGGTGTATAACTACAACTGGGCTGTGTGAAGTCTTCACTGAGAAAATGATATTAAACTAAGATTAATAAATATTTAATATTTTGTATGGGTGTTCAAAACTTCAAAAATTTTAGGTACTATTATGGTGGTTTCTACACATATTTGTGCTTTCTTCCATTGGTGAACATTTTAATTTGTAGATGCATAAATTTAGTATATGAATACCCTCATATATTTACATCTCTATCCGTGTATGTACACGCCTGCATGTTCATGGCTGTTAATACAGCAACATACGCAAATATCAGTTGAATGCCTTTTTTCTACCCTGGTTTCACTCCTAGTCATATGTTTCATGTTGTTTTCACACAGGACTTCTAAAAGCATAGTAGATGACTCTGTATGTAGTTAAGTGAACATCCAATGCAGTGGAAATGAACACACAATGCTAATTTAGGCTGTGCAAATGGACACATCAAATTAGCATTTCCAATCAACTATTTGATGTAGATAATCATCCACATCCCTAAAATGCACAGGCTTGGCTCATGTTCCACTTTATGTCTGTTCATTTGTCTTCCATTAGACCTTGTCTAGGGAATTACATTTGGAGTTATTCCGTGAATATCCTGAAAAGGGGAATGCCTTTAAGCATGGTTTTGTAGGCATGGAATTCTACCAACTGTACTTATAGTCACAAAAGTATTTTTTACTTGGGAAAAATAAGGTAAGTATTTATACTAGTAAATATATTATCTACTCTGTACTAAAGCAAAGTTACACTGTTAGATAAATATGGATTCATAAGATCAAGGAAAGGGAGGTATTTTATCTTAAATGGTAATGAGAGCATGTTCTTATAACAAGAATTTGCTGTGGAAGTTTCCAGACATGGATTACTTTGAAATTACTACACTTTTGAAACCCAGTGTCTGTTTATGAGGAAGTGCTTTGCTTAGGTTTTGTCTTTTTTCCCTCTCTCTTTTAAAATAAAGTCATGAATTGCTACTTTGTATTTTCTCTATGTGTTTTATTTGAATTTGGGTTAAATACAATTCATTGAATAGCTATAATTTGCTGAATAAAATACTAATTACTCTATGGCACAACCGCCAAAGTTAATTGGCTTTTACGTAATATTCTGAAGTGTTCTGCATAATTTTGTTTTCTCCAATAATGTGAAGATAGATTTGTCTGACTGATTCATACTACACAGTTTCTAGGAACTCCCACCTCACCAGGTGACCTAGTAGGTAATTATTGTTCTTTAACAGATACCACAATCCTCCTATTGTCCCCTTAGATATGAATAAACAATGTAAAATCACTGATTCTCTTTTCTTAAGGTTAATCTTGTGTGCCTTGCTTAGGCCAAGCGGTAGGGAGGCACAGTGGTTGTGGTACATTTTTTGAAGAAACCCTCAGAAGCCTTTTTGAGCTTGGGTCTCAATATTGTTTCTTAAAATATGTAACTCCCAGATCAGCTTTTTCAAAAGTTACTTTACTACATCCACATATCTAAACGTTTATGAGTGTACACATAACAACACTAGAAGTCTCACAACATGATTATGAGCAGACTTTGGAGTCAGACGACTTGCATTAAATTTTTTGGTCAGCTTATTAATGTGTGACCTCAGAAAATTAGCTAATCTGTGTGTTTCAGTGTCATCGCCAGTAAATTAGGAATAATAAAATGGCTTACCTTGTGATAATTATAGCTGTTTAAGTATTAAGTGAGATCATACAAATAAGACAAACAGTAAGTATTTAATAAACACAAGTTATTTTTATTTTAAAGTATCTCTACATACATGAATGCATTCATAAATGTCCAATAGGAAAATTATTGTTCATGTGGAATTGGACACATGTATAGTATATTTTCCCTTCTCTGTCTGCATGTTCTGTGTCTGTATGAGTGTGTGGTGAGCAGGACGTATGATCTGTCTTGTATACAAAGAAATTCTTCTAATTTTTATTACCTGAAGAAGAAGACTGGATTTGTCTACATAACATTATGTGCAACTCATATTTCTTAAAATGAATGAGTCAAAATAGGATCATCATTTTAAAACCCCTAGGTGGTGGCATCAAATGTCTCTCCATTTATTAGACACAGTATTAACCAAACAATTTTTTCTCCTAAAAACATCTCATTTCTCTCTCTTGTTGATAATCAAAAATACTAATTAAGGAATTATGTTTGTTTCCAAAGAATTTTATAATGTAATTATTTCCTTTACCCTTCTGGTACAAATTATTTTTCAGATGGCTTTTATTATTTATCTTAATAGGTAATGAATAATGTCTGGGGAAACATAAGAAGTGTATTTGCTTTAACTTGCAACCATAATAATTTTAGTGAGATGTAGCATAGGCTATAGTCCAAGGAGATATGGGACAGTTCATAAATTAAATGAATAGGTATATGAATAAACTATTTACATGCTCCAATGGTACTTTTTATAGAAAAAGAAGAAACATGAATGCATTCCAGATTTGCTTTCTAAGTGTTAAACTTGCATAGGCTGAGTACTAGTTTTGCTGGGACTTTTAAAACACCAATAAAACATCAATCAAAACCAAACCTCATTTCAGATTTTATGGTAGAAATGATTCTACACCCATTCATCACTTTTTTGAAACTAGATTTTATTCTCATTTGGAAAATAGAAGCATCAACTTTCCTTTTCAATCTTTCTTCATTCCCACTTCAAAGCTTCAAAGCCTAGTGGACTTCTTTGCACCCTCCCTCTACCCCATTATCCTTTTAATTAAAGGAAAGTGTATGCAAACACACTCCTTCCCGGTGTGCCCAGAAATGTCTTTTGAGGGAATAAATGAGATACTATCTCTGTGGACCTGAAAGCCCCTCGAAAAGTTTGGAATTCTTATAATTA
Organism: Rhinolophus sinicus; assembly: GCF_036562045.2. Lineage (NCBI taxonomy): Eukaryota > Metazoa > Chordata > Mammalia > Chiroptera > Rhinolophidae > Rhinolophus > Rhinolophus sinicus. The sequence goes on from NC_133756.1 coordinate 137,362,544, forward strand.
ACATACTCATTAAGTATAAAGTTTTTATACTTTTGAACTGCTCTAACAGTTTTTTTTTTTAATTGTCAAGTGTATGACACTTGTCCTCTATGATCTATTCACCACACAGTGTCCACTCTGATTATTTAAAAAAAAAAAGAGTTACATTGTGACATTCCTCTTCTTAAAACAACTCAATGTTTTCTAATATCACTGAGAATTACATCCAAAAAAAAACATTTTCATCATGGTCTCCTAGGCTATACAGTGCTGGGCCCCCCCTCTTGGCCTCATTCCCACCACTTTTCCAGTGGCTCACTTGATTCCATTTTTTTGTTTAATTGGGGTGATATTGGTTAGTACAATTTTATAGGTTTCAAGTGTACACTTCTATAATACTTCATCTAGATATTGCAGTATGTTCACTACCCAAAGTCAAATATGCTTCCATCACCATATATTTGACACCCTTTACCTTTTCTACCTCTTCTCTCCCTTCTTTCCCTCTGGTAACCACTCTTCTGGGTATTTACCCAAAAAGTCTGAAAACATTTTTCCATAATGATATGTGTACCCCTATATTCATTGCAGTATTATTCACGGTGGTCAAGACATGGAAACAACGATGTCTTTCAATAGATGATTGGATAAAAAAGATGCGGTATGTATGTATACACAGTGGAATAGTACTTGGCCATAAGGAAAGATGAAATACTGCCATGTATGACAACATGGATGGACGTTGAGATTGTCATGCTAAGCAAAATAAATCAGACAAAAAAAAAATCAAGAACCATATGATTTCACTCATATGTGGAATATAAATTGAAAGCAACAAAGGAGCAAGAAAAATGAACAAAAACTCATAGACACAGACAACACTTGACTCCATTTTTACTGGGCTCTTTGCTGTGCCTTGAACTTGCTGAGAAGTTTCTGTCTCAGTGTTTAATACTTGTTGGTGTCTCTGACTGGGATGTTTTTCTGTATTTATGCAGATCACTCGGTTCTAGTCTCTTCTCAAATTTTACAGTGTAAGAAGAATTATCCTTGACGCTCCTCTCTAGGAGGTGGTGCCATTATCCTCACCACTCTGCTGCCATCACTGTCTATCCTCTAAATTTGCTTGTCTTCTCTGCATAAAATGCATCACTCTATGACATTATATATGTATTTGTATATATAGTTCATCAGTCGGTGTCTTCTAAAGTGTAATCTCCTGAATAGAATGGCTGTCTTCTGTTTTCTTCATATCCTTATACCCGGAGTGTAGAACAAGTAGGTGTCCAATGGGTATTGGTTGAATAAATAATTGTAAAATGCACTTTCTCAAATGGGCTCAATGTTTCCTTGTGTTGTCAGTGAGGTGAGACTCACTGTGAAAGTTGGAAAAAAAAAAAATCCTCAGGCCAGGAGCCATATATTTTCCTAAATAGGATGAAGAAAAAATCTGAAACAAAGATAGGTGACTTCGCAAAAAAAGTTAGTTTAGTAGGTCAACTTATAGATTATGAATGTGATCAACTGAAAACTTTCAGTGACTTGTCCAAGGCACATGAAACCAGAATTGGGATCCAAATTTGGAAGGCAGCGTTGCCAACACCTACCTAGTATTTAATGTACCCCTGCATCTAACCTTACTTTAGCATTACCAAATCGTATTCCTGGGCCAAATTCTGGAATTACTGAAACAGATTTTCTTGTGCTGGAGCTGAGGAATCTGTATTTTTATTTTCATTCAAGATGAACCTGTGCAAACTTAACTTTAAACCACTGCAGTATGTATGGCGTGCCAACTATCTAATTATTATTGTTTATGTCCCAGAAATGCATCATTTTTCTGTTATATGAGAGCTACCTAGTTATACAAATATACCCTTTTAAGGGTTTTCCTTTCAGTACAATCACAAACTTTTTATAACAGAAAATGTGTCCACCGTCTTCCAAGTACTGAAGATTTTCAGCCCGTAGTGAAGCAAAGTTGCTTGTGTCCCCATTTCTGTTCTACTTCTTACACAATGAATATGCCAGACAATGTCACCAAGTTGGCAAGGTGATGGCTTTGTTTCACCTTTCTGCTTGGAAGCATTAAAATATTGAATATAGTTATTGATAACTGATAATACCAATAATTATTCTAACAGCAATTATCTAATTGACAGCCATGTAGAGTATGTGCAATGGGATCTCCACAGCAACAGCCCCGTTGGGAGCTACTGATTTCATTATTTTTGTGTAATTCTAAACTGTTTTGAACTGTGATTTTATTTCCCTCTTCAGAATTAGGAGTGTTTGTATTTGGCAATGAATTTTAGGTATTGGAGGGACCTTCAGATGTCAGATAGTAGAGGAACAAAAACTGTAGCCATAATCGAAAAAAAAAAAAAAAAAAAAAGGAGATTAAAGAGAGAACGAAGTTACAGGAGCTAGAAGTTTGCCTCCACTAGTATCAGAGAAGTGTCTGTGAAGTAACACTTCATTAGTTATTATTGATGATTGTGAAAGGGATTATGATGTGACAGTTTTCAACAAGTTTGCTGGTGGGTAGGCCATTAAAAAACCTGAACTTGGACCATCTCTTGAATATAGTATAGTGTTGGCCTCAGGCCCTTCCTGCCTTCAAAGAAGACTAGAGAGTACAGCTGGCCTTGAATTCAGTGAAGTTCCTATTTTGTCTCCCTCAAGAAACAGCAAGAATAACAAAATTTACTTCTGTTTTTGTTGTTGTTGTTGTTCTTTTCTGAGTGGCCTTTAAGTAAAGAAACTGGCCTAAATCTTTAATAAAGAGATGGGAACTAAGGAAATAAAATGCAAATCAGAACACTCCATTCTTTATTTTCAACTTTTCAATTAACTTACAGTCCAAACTTCTCACCAAGAACCTCAAAGACCTATAAAACCTGTCCTCTGGCTATTTCATATTTGACCATATCCCCTGCCACTCTGCTTCTCTCACTGCTCTCCAGCAAATTGGCTGGCAACATACAGCAAATACTATGAAAACTTTACTAGTGCTACTGATCATAATGGCAAATACTTGTATAGTTTTTATAATGTTCCAGTAGTCTAACCACATCACATATATTTTAACCCAATCTTCACCACAGCCAATGAGATAATTTGTATCAATTCCCATTTTATACCTAAGGACTCTGAAGCACAGACAATTTAAGGAAATTATCCAAGATTACATACCTATTAAGTAACAAAGCTGGATTCAAACCCAGGCAGAATGACATCAGAGTTGATATTCTTAACTACTTTGGCTCTCCACAAATCAGACTACGACTCTCCCTTGATCAATACACTCTAATGTCTGGCCATCTTACTTAAAATAAACTCCAGTATAGGGGTTCTTTCAATTCTGGTTCCTGTCTATCCTTTTAAATCTGTCCTTTCCCATAAGACCGATTACATTAGATGCAGGGCCCAATGCTGAATGAAAATATGGAGTCATTGTTCAAAATTTGTTAATGATTTATGACAGTGACAGGCGGAGAGCATCAAGCCAAGGGTAGAGCCCTTCAGAGATTCAGGACCCTCAACTGCAAAGGTAGCACATCTATGATGCTGGCCCTGTTCTCCCATCATTCTTTCCTTTACTCATTGAGGCCCAGATATGCTGTCCTCCTGCCTGCTCCTTGTTTACTTCAGGCTGCGTCTTCCTGAATCCTCTACACTTGCAGATCTTCTTGCTGGGAAGTCTCCTTATCTACAGTCTCGAAGACATGTGGGGCAACATCAAGTGTACTAATATTGGTATGGTGGCATTTCCAGAAAGAAAGAAAAGAAGAGCAGAAATAACATTTGAAGAAATAATGGACTAAAACTGCAAATTTGTTGGGAAAAAAGTAAACATCTAAGAAGTTCAATGAAATTTGTTTAGTTTAAACTCAAGGAAATTCAGACCAAGATACTTCATAATCAAACTGAGGAAAACCAAAGATAAAGATATAATGTTGAAAGGATAGAAAGATTAGTGACTCAACACTTCCAATAGCCTTCGCAATAGCATTAAAATCTATTTTTCATCAAAACCATGGCGATAAAGAAAGCCGTGGTGACATGTTCAATGCATTGAAAGAAAAAGTCTGTAAACCAAGTCTTTTATATTTAGCAAAAGTAGATATAGAAGGAGAAATTAAGATATTAACATATAAGTAAAACTGAGAGACTTGTTGCTAGTAACACTGCCCTACAAGAAATATTACAGGAAGACATTTAGACAGATATAAAAGGGGAGTAGACAGTAAATCAAATTAAAAGCACTGGAAATTAAAAGCATTAGTAACAGAAATTGCATAGTAAATATGAAAGACAGTATAAATATATTTTTGTTTGTAACTCTTTATTTTCTCCTATCTACTTAAAAGACAACGGCATATAGTAATAATTAGAAATGTGTGTTAATGGGAAAGCAATGAATAAAGATGAAATTTCATGACAATAATATCACAAAGAAACTATATAGAAGCAGTTTTCATATACCATTGACATTAAATTGGAATTAATCTGATCTACATCATTATAAAATAAAATGTTAACTGCAATCCCCAATTAAACCTCAAGGAAAATAACTAAAACATAGTAAAAGAGACAAAACTTGAATTAAGATGGCACACTAGAAAATAACTAAAATGAAAGAGGCACTAACAGAGTAATAGAGAAACAAAAAAGACAAGCGATATGGAAAACAATTAGGAAAATTACACATAAATCCTACTTTATAAATAATTACCTTAAATGCAAATGGATTAAACACTACAAAAGGCAGAGATTAGAAGACTGAATAAAATAAATCATTATTCAACTGCATGCTGTCTAATAGAGATGCACTTTAAATTAAAGGACACAAATAAGTAAAAGGATGCTAAAGATTATGTCATGCAAAAGGCAACCATAAGAATCTGGAGTTGTTATACTATATAAGACAAAATAGACTTTAAAACAAACAAAAAACCTGTACATAATGAAGGATACTTTAGAATGAGTCAATTCACCAAGAAAATATAATTATAAACATGCCAACTAACATCCGAGCTCCAAAAATGCATGGAACAAAAATGAACAGACATGAAGAGAAAAATTGAGAGTTCTGGAAAAAAAAAAAAAAAATTGAACAAATCAAAAGCACAATGAGTTGTCTACCTCCTCACACCCATTTGGATGGTTATTATTAACAAACAACAAACAAAGAAATCTGAAAATAAGTCTTGACAAGGATGTGGAGAAATTGGAATCCTTTTCACTGTTGGTGGGAATGTAAAATGGTGCAAAACAGTTTGGTGGTTTCTAAAAAAACTTAAAAATAGTGTTGCTATGAACATGGGTGAGTTCCTAATTTCATATCTCATATAATGTAGTGATTCTACTTGTGGGTATATACAAAAGAAATATGAAATTAGGATCTCAGAGGAATATTTGTACACCCATGTTCATAGCAACATTATTCACAAGAGCTAAAAATGGAAGCCTTACAAGAAATACTACAGGAAGACATTTACTGAAATGAAAGGGCAGTAGACAGTAAATCAAATCTGCATGAAAAAAAATTAAAAGTATCGATTATAGGAATTACATAGTAAATACAAAAGACAGTATAAATATATTTTTGTTTGTAACTTTAGTTTTTCCTATATACTTAAAATACAACTGCACAGAGTAATAATTAGAAATATGTGTTGATGGGAAAGCAATGAATAAAGATGTAATGAAGATGTAGAATATTCATTAACAGATAAATGAATAAGTAAAATGTGGTATGCACACACAATGAAATGTTATTCAGCTTCAAAAATGAAGGAAATTCTGACATGTCCAACATGGATGAATTTTGCAAATATTATGTTAAGTGTAATAAGCCAAATGTAAAAGGACAGATATTATATGATTCCATTTATATAAGATAAATATGATCAGAAAATTCATAGAGACAGAAAGTTGAATAGAGGTTAGCAGGGTCTCAGTGGCAGGAGGAATGGGGAGTTATTGTTAATGGGGATAGAGTTTCACTTTTACAAGATGAAAAGAGTTCTTGCAGATGTATGGTCATGATGGTTTCACGACAATATGAACGTGCTTAATACCACTGAACTGACTAGCCCATTATACTGATGAAGTTATTGTTGATTGTTTACTGTACTTAGTGATCAAAAAGTAACAAGAATACTACACCTCTTCTAAGATGAGGTTATGTTGTTACATTTGGCTGTTTTGAAAGCCAAAAACAAAGCCTAATGACTAGTGGGGATCTTTAGAGTTTTGAGGAAATGTATTTCTAATCTGGGTGTGATAACTCTGGCCTATCTGCAAATGATGTAAAAAGCTGCTAGTTTTTAATGAGAATCAGAACAAAGGAAGGCTCTGCAGCAGGTCCACTACTCTATCACTTATGAGCCATGTGATGTAGTTGATTTAATGGCGCATGAAGATAGAGGTACTGTTTGGCAGACCCCTATTGTTGAATCATGACACAATCTTGAGATTGTCGGAGACATTCATTTCTGAAGGACAGTCTTGAAGGGAAATTTTTCTAGTGAGCAGAACCATGATCAATGCATCTGGTAATTCATTTTACTTGGAAAGAGAAATGGCCAGAGGTCTAAATGTGTACTGATTTTTGAGTAGCAACTAACAGTTGGGCTGGATCTTCACAGACTTTGAAGGAACATGATTAGAAAATTGGTGAAGAGGAGATTTGCAGAAGTACATTCATAGACTTCAAATGTGATTAAGACATTAGGGAGCTTTATTTAAAAAGCAATGCATAGCAAGTAGGATTACATTGCAAAATGAAAAGAACCTTATATACTGTATGGAAAGCAAGTTTCATGGTGATATAAAGTTTACAGAACAATTAAATATCATTCAGTATCTGCTTTGAAAAGCCATATTTATTTGTCTCTCCCCCATTCTTTTTTCTTCTTTAGAAGGTTTGGTTTTTCAGGTGGGAAATTGTCATTTATTATTTAGAAAATAAGTCAATGAAACACACAAGTAAATATTTTGCATACAGTAATGCAACAAAAATAAAATGCCACATCCTAACACATCGAAAAAAGTTCGCTAACTGTAAAATCTCGAGAATGATTGCCTCTTGACTTGAGTGATGTCTTCTGCATCGAAAGTCACAGGTTGGTTCACACAGACATGTGAAATACATCAAATCAAAAATAAAAGGGAAATCATCTTACATTGTAACAATGATGACCACTCTTGTCCCTGTTAGCTAACATCACTGATAAGAAAAATAAGCAGTGACAATAGAAATGGTCTAATTTTCGGTATGTGATTATGGGACACAAAGAGAAATAAAAAGAGGAACTTAGAAGGTAATAACAAGTTTTTGTTTTTTTTAAAGTAACCAATAATTATCCACTATAATATTATAATATTTGATGAAAAAACATCCAGCCTAAGAGAAAGTTTATAAAAGTTTATTTGAGCCAAACTGAGAACAATTTCCGGGAAGCAAAATCTCAACAGATTGAGGAAATGCTCTGGGAAACGGCAGTTTTGCAACTTGTTTTATACATTAAACTCAAAGGAGGAGGGTTATATGAAATCCATTGGTGGTAGATTAAGGGGGTGGGATAAAGCAAAGAGGGGAAATCTTTGGGATTAGATAAAAAACTAAATTGGAGAGATTTTACATTGGTGGGTACAGGGTGGTTAATGGTTAACATTTTACAACACACAGAGATGGTAATCAAGGGACAAGAACTACACTGAGGGATTCTATAGTTTCCTGGTCTGGTGTGGAGGTTTGTGCCCAAGGGGGTCTGGAAAAGGGACTACTCTGATAACAAGGTCCTGTTATCTTAGATGCAAAAAACGCAATAGACAGGCTCACTTAAGGTAAAGAATGACCTTTGTCAAGAAAGCTGCAAGCCAAAGATGTGACTACAGGGCCACCACCCGCTTTTAGTTAGGAATTTTTTTATGTTCAGGCTATCCTATGTGGTCAGTTTTGGTCTCTGAGTTTGTACGACTTGTCAGGTTTAGTATGTGGCCCCTTTTTCGTCCACAAATACCATCAAAGATTACTCCCAAATCCAGGGAATCTTTGAAACTTTGCAGAGATTCTCCCATGATTGGTATTGTTTTGACATGGTATATGTGATGTCAGTCTTCCATGAATTAATTATTAGTTTAATACACTTCTTGCAACTCCCCTGTGCCCTGTTCCTGGGATAGGTTCTGATTACATCTAGGCCTGAAGGAACAAGGAAAGGAAATAGGGTACATATAGGGAACAGTGTAGGGGGAGGCGGCAACCCACAGAAGTTTGTATCTTAGAATGTAACAACTATTGGCCCCTCTGGAAGAGAGTGCAGGGTTCAATATTCCAATGTCTCTCCTCCTACAGTCTCCAATAGTCCTCCTGATTCTCCCTTTAGTCACCTGGAAGCCAAAAGCCAAGAGAGTCCAGATGATGCAAGCCACAGAGTTCACCTTCCTGGACACAGAAGAGGTGAATTAATATGGAGGCCAACAGAGAATACCAACACAGCCAACTCCTTTTCCACTCAGCATCTATTCTTGTCTATGCTAAGAAGAAACTTATACCCTGAATCCAGCGACAATATTCATGGCAGGATGGCATCCTAACACATTAAAAAAAGTTCTCTAACTGTAAAATCTCAAGAATGACTGCATTTGACTTGAGTAATGTCTTCTGCACATTAAAAAAAGTTCTCTAACTGTAAAATCTCAAGAATGACTGCATTTGACTTGAGTAATGTCTTCTGCATTAAAGTCACAGGTTGGTTCCAACTGGAATTTACATTGTAAGACAAGATGCAACCAGTACTCTTCACATATACAGCAAAGTAAAGCATTAAAAACAAATCCCCAATTATAGCAGGAAACTTCAACACTCCTTTCTCTGTAAAACATAGATATCATAGAAAATGAGCAAGGCTAAAGAAGTTGATTGGCTTCTAGAGATTTATCCTAGAATCTAAGTTTCTGCATTGAGAAACTAAAGAAAAAGTCAGCAAAATAAACTGAAATCAAGAAAAGGGAAGGCAATGGTAAAGATAATAGCAGAAATCAATGAAACTGAAAGCAGAAAGAAACAAAAGAAAAATGAAACAAGAAAGACACTTCCTTATAAAGATAAAATAAAAAATGGTAAACATCTAGGGAACCTTACAAATAAAAAGAAATAGAGACCACATTTAAAGGCTAAAAGAGAATATAGAAATACTACAAACACTATACATATAAATTTAACAGCTTATAAAATGGAGCTAAGCCTCAAAAACTATAAAACATCAAAAGTCACAAAAAAATGAAATAGATGACATAAAATTTTACATATCTTTAAAAATGAGTTTGTATTTAATCAGTCAGATTAAAAATCAGAGCTGAGACTGAAGTGAGAGATATTATAAAAGTCATTCCCCATGTGAGCCAATGATTCAAAACTGTAGATTAAAAGCTATATTTTAAAAAATATATTAAACTAATTTGTTGTAAATTATAGTCATTCTTTTCTGAAATAATTTTTGTAGAACTCTTTTTTTATTGCAGCTGAGAAAATGGTATATGTATGACATTACATTATCCATTTTGAAATGGAAGTTGTAGAAATGAATATTATTTAAGATAAAAGACATTAAGAGAAATTTTTTCTGCAGAGTAATTTCAGCCTGCATTTGATAGGTTATTAAAGAGCAACCTGGTGGTTTAATCCCTATCATTGCTGGATTGAACAATTGAGAAACAAGGTGCATTTAAACAGAATCGTGACGATGACTTACCTCTATAAAGTGAGCTGTATTTATTTATTTATTTATTTATTTATTTATTTATTTATTTATTTATGTATGTATGTATGTATGTATGTATGTATTGCCTTGGCTCTAGGCCGTTAAGCTGTCTCATAGTAAATAAACTTCCTAACTCACTGACAGAATCAACCGGAGAAATAGTGTGGATAAATTACAAGACCACTGATAAATGAAAGTCCTGGGAAAGAAACTATCACCTACCAAAATGCTTTGGGTACCCAGAGAACCAGGATTATAGACAACTCTCTGGTGACTCATATCTAGGTGGCAAGAATCAGACAGGCAACTGTGTGTCATGGAAGCCACATGAGTGAATCCATGAAAAGTTCACTGTTCTGTCTACACAAGAAAAGTACACAAAATGTTTTTTTTCTGCCCTATCAGTGAACAGAAGGAACAAGAGAACCTAACTCAGGAGGGAATGCCCTAAAGTTATGATAATGCACCAAGGATAATGATGAATAAATCCTACTAATTAATTTCTATTTATTAAATGCAGTGCCTTCACAACACCCCATGAAAGGGATTCATTTATTTTCCATATCTTAAAGGGAAATGAGGACGCCGTGTCCTGACAATATTGAACCCTAACCTCATGCTTCTGGAAAACAATGTTCTGGGAAAAGGCCTTCCACAGACAACCAGCCTTCTCTAAATAATTTAGACAAGAATACCACCGGGTCCATGCTCTCCTTGGCTTCTGGAGTGAAATCTGAAATAGCCAGCCCTCATACGCATGCACGCGCACGCCACACACACATGGAGAGCAAGGAGAGACTGAAGACAGAAGCAAACTGCTCCAGCTCAATAGATGGCAGGTGTGGGGACAGAGCCGGGAGAGCAGTTTCCAGGCTCTTGACCTCACCTGGAAAGGTGCCGGCTCAGGTAATAGATGGCCAGCAGCTGTAACTAGTTGGCCATCAGCTGTAACCAGTTATTCATTGGCCACTCATATAACTGCCATGGCTAAGCTAGCAAGTGCAGATTGCACCTAGCAAGTTGGGTGGTTTGGCAGAGAAGCAGACTGCAGACTGCGCCTAGCAAGTGCAGTTAGCAAGCGGATGGCGGATTGCGGATCACGTGGATTCTACTTCCTGTGTCTTCTCCAGCGGCGAGTGAGACTAGGGTGCAGGGAGACCCCTCATTGGGGTCCTGGTGGATGTTTGCTTTTGTGTCTCGACCAGCCACCATCAAGAATATAGTGGTATGACTCCCCTGTCTATGGCTCCTTTGGTGTTCCTTTTTTACCTCACCATATCCTGCATTCTTGTGCGGGAGTGGGAGCTGAGACTCTCCATGACAGCAGATTTAATAAGCAAGGGGACATACATGTGAGGCTTGTTGTGGGCGGTGCAAGTGGGGTAAATCTCTGCACCCATCCGCCAAAATTTAAAAGGCTTACATAGAGGCCTTTACCGGGCCCAGTTATACATACCATCCTGACCGGCCCAGAAATGCATTGCACTCTCAAGGTTGCATTTTTGGGGCAGCTTCTAGCACAGGGAAGTGAAACGGAATGAGCATTTCAAGGACAGGAGAAGTGAGGAGCCTCCAAATGCCCAGGTCCAGCTCCCAGTTCAACCAGCGGTCAGTGTCCTCTCGATAACCTCCTCCAACAATCGTCCACACTCTCTCACGATTCCCTAGGATCTGCTCATGTGAAAAGGTAAGATACAGACTTCTCTCCTGTTGCCTGTTTATGCGGCTAATACTGAGACTGAGGCTTCTCTTATAAATCACACCTGTAACAACCGCTGTACTCCCCCCCATAAAAGTAGAAAGCAAAACCACCTCACCAGCCCTCTGATCTTCAGATACAAGGGCCTCACCTTACTGCAATAGCCTTAATGCAATCAGCTCCTGGACTTGTTTTTTGTCTTTTATATATCTTTGGGTTCTTTCCTTTGGATAAGAATTACGCTTTTATCTGCAATTCTACAGAGCTCTCATTTGATTCTTATAGTTACTCATTTTAAAGTTACAGACATTGCAGCTCCAAAATCTGTGCAACTGTGGAAAAGTATTTCTCATTCCCAATAATTGTACAGATTCTTTGTCTGAGGTGTACCTGAGAGGGTTTCTTAACCTTGTGCATAAGTGGTTCATATATATATATGCATATTTTATGCATAATTTATGCATAATTATATATATGTGTGTGTGTGTCTATATATATATATATATAATTATCTCCAAAACTAACTTACACATGAAGAAGGATAAGACATCTTAAACTTCAGACTTTGAGTGATTGTTGAGTTGTAACAGAAACTGCAAGTTTGACAGCTGTGAAGGATTTTTCAATCATTTGGTTGCTTATCAAAAGCTTGGTTACTTATAGGGATAATTATAGCCTATAATTGTGGCTAATTGGTTTGAGTAAGCTTGGATATTATACTTAGCAAGATAAATAACGTGAATTTTAGTATTGTTGGTTTTGTTCCGCATTAAGAAGTTAGTATAAAATAGGAAAATCAAGTGCACTTTAGCCTATGAACCAGGATGGGAACGTCCTACATGCCATGGAGGTGGGACAGGACCATGCCCTGTGTGATTTACTTCAGAGTAACCATGCTGTAATTGTTGTTAACTTGGTAAAATGAACATTAGTCAAATGCAATTTAGTCTCTAGTGGGAGAGTAGAGACATTTCACAAGGTTTTCTCTTTAGTAGTTTTGGCATCTTGTAAAACCTTAATGTAAAATCTATTCCTCAGGACCCATAGAAAGCAGGCTATGAAATCAGGTGAGTTCCTTAAATACAAAGCACTAAGGATGTAAAACAAGAGCTGCAATTTTAATAGTGATACCTTAAAAAGGTGTATTGTCATTATGTTATGCAAAACACTAACATGTCCTCAATATCTTTTAATATCACAATATTTTTAAGACAGGTATTAATTCAATTTTTGAAAATCTTTACTGATGTTAAATGTAGGGTTCGCCAAGGACCAATGGTCCGAAACTCAGCTTCCTTAACATTAAGTAGCCAGATGAGTCCCATTTCATGAAGATATTATATGCATTGATGGTCTAATGTGGTCAGAAAATTGCAGAAGGATCTATCCCTGTCATTATTTTCTCTTTTTAACTTTTTATTTTTTATTCTAAGCTTATTTTGTTCATTTTTATTAACTCATTTCAAATACCAGCATGTAATATAGCCAAAATCTGCTAATTATTCAGCATACCAGAACATAAGAAATTGTCTCACATTAACTCAACTATCCATCCTTTTATTCATTCAACTATATTCAATAATGTACTTTGCATATTGACATACAAATAAAACTGTGTAGCAATGGCTTTTTGTTATTTTATAATCCCCTACTGTACACTCCAAGAGAGCAAGGATACTGTTGAAATTGCTTTCTATTATAACTTTAGCAATTAGTATATTTTAGGGCACAGAAATAGATGCTTAAAATACATTTTGATATTAATTGACAAATTAAATGATTTCAGGCAGTTTAGGCAAACAATAGCAATTGGAATTTTACAAATGTATTGCCCTTAATAGTACAAGTTACTTTAAATACCAGAGTATTAAGAAGGTCAATGCTGAGAGATAACCTCAGCGTTCTCCATTATGAATAATAAGATTTTTACCTCGATCAGCCTTAGGCCCTTTCTCAATTGCATAAATCAAAAATCACATAGTTAACATTTGTCACCTTCAATTTTAAAACTCACTTTTATACTAGTTATTTAAAGTATATAAAATGAATTCTGATCAAAGCTGTACAGATTAAAAACTCAATGAGAAAGCATGTACAAGAACACACTGAAAAGTTTGAAAACCATTATTATAAAGCACCACTATAATTAGAAATATTTTTATTTTGTGTGATATGATAGTTCAAAGTTTCTGATGTTTATCTGAGCAAATTTGCTAACCTCTCTGAGGTTTTTTTTTTGTGTGTGTGTGTTTTTTCTACATAATCAAGCAATTGGATGGGATGACAAACAAGGTTGCTTTTAGCTCTGAAATGCTGTGACTATTAAGACAACCTAATTTATTATTAGTAACAAGTAGTTCATGTTCTGGTAAATCTTGTTTATTAGCAAAGATTTTAAGGTGTACTTCTTGCACATGGCCTAATAATTTCGCCTTTACAAAGATCATGTTCAGACCCCCTTTAGGACAGAAAGAATTTTCTAAGTCAATGCTTTTACTGGTGTTTTTAAAATTAATTGTATTACCTCTTAAGAGATCGCCGTGGGTGCCAATGAATTTACCCTAATAAAAATTGCATCATGTTAATTGTTTTTGAAGAGTATAAAAATCTTGCAATGAATCTATTAGGAAAATTGAATATTTTTCTTAACAAATAGTTGTAAAATGATTCCTTATTAATTTAAAATAACCTATGCATATCTAATGGACATGTTAGTGGTAGGTTCTTTGTAATAAACAATATATTGGTAGTTTATTTGGCTTTCTTGATCTTCAGTATATTTCTTTGAATTCTTCCATGACAGTAAATAACATTATCCCTAGAAACTATCGTGAAATGGGAAAGAAGATTTGGTGTAGGTCTAGATGACTACTCTTAAGATTTTGAAGTTACCTAGGCTAAAAGGAGATAGAGAAGACAAAATAGACAATTCCACTATAGTGATATATGTTCTAGTGATTTTTGAAGACACACATGGAGTGACAATTTAATGGACAAATATTGCATTATGTAACAAACTAACCCTTTTTAAAATATATTTTATTTTTTTCATTTTCTCCAAAAATTATACACTTGTGCTATTTTGCTTTATCTTTATTTTCCTATAAATATCTGCACATGCACATGTTTATTAAATTAATGTTTGAATTCATAGCTTAAGTTAATGGTGTATATTATAATTTTGTTTCTATACTGTTATTTGTACCTGACTAGTAAGACCCACAGCGTAACAAATCATTTTTTCTTGTTGTTTTTCATGATACTTTCTCCGTCTTAAAAATGGCTTTTTTTAAAAAAAGCTGTATGTTTGGGTATTTATTTGTTTGTTTAATTCTGAAACACATAAAACCAAATGTTATTTGAGGCAGCTTGAATAATAGTAAAAAATGCTTGAAGAGAAATCAAATTATAATTTTATGGAAGTGCAGGAAAGGAAAAATATGTTAACTAAAGTTATTAAACACATTAATAAACTGAAATATCCTATGTTTTCAACTTCTGCTTATCTGGTTAAGTATTTGGTGTTAAAGTTAGTGCTGTCTGGCTTGGGCCCTTTTGTTTGTGACTACTTGTTTATCAACTCTGTTTCTGTGAGATTCACTATCATGCGTTTACCTCTAACTATCATATACTGAGGCTGGGGTTCCTGTAATTGCTTTATCTTTCTAGCTAAACCCTGGTGCTCCTGTCATTGCCACATGTTGTCCTGTTGCTTCCCTACACTATGGCTCATTCTGAGAGAAAGACTAAAAGAAAGATTTTGAATTCAAGGGATTCTAAGTTTTATAAAACATTTTCATAAATTCTGGGGCAGACAGAGTAGTGGGAACCAGGGTCAGAATAAATGGTGGCTAATAATACTGTTAAATAAAGCAAGTTTGTTCTTAATGCTATGCAGGTGAAGGGGAGGAAAACATACTTTACCTTTACACTTTAAAGTTCTTGACTGAGACCCCTGTAACCAAAGGAAGATTATCAAGAGAAAAGCATACAGCTTTATTTAATAGAAACTTTAGGTGACAGAGTCTTCACAAGAAAATGAAGACAGAAAGACACAGTTAAACCTCAGTGTTTTTGTTTTTTTGCCAGATTTGATGAAGAATAGAGAGTTGTGGAAAGATATTAATCAGAGTATGTGCTAAGTGTAGAAAACTGGGGAAAATTTACCTAAGGTAGCAAGGCCTTATCACTCAGATTCTTCACTGTGGCCTTTTATCTTTGGAGATAAGAATGATCTTTTTTTCTCCAAGTTTAGGGAAGGCACCTCTCATAGGAGGGTTTTATCACCTACTTAGGAAAAGGTCACAAAGTCTTTCATAGCTTTTATGCAATAAAAGTCTTGCCTACAGATGCCATTTCTCAAATTTCTTAAGCTTGAAATATTCAGTGTGCCAAGGTGTCATATTTTGCGGTAGTGTGTCCTGAATCCCATTACAGGGAACACCGCTTAACAGGAAATAGGACAATCATTATACTCATATTTATTGGCAGCTTACAGTTATAGTGGAATTTAGTTACCTTGTTCTGGCTTTTTTAGTTTCTTAATAGAGTAATTGCTAGTATTAATTATGGCCATTTTAGTTTGCTGTCTTAATTATACTTTTGAGGGGTAAAATATAATTTAACTAGAAATATACTAATGCCTTCCCATTTCCAATGTCAGAAGTTTGAGGTGCAAGGGCAGAGCTGAAGGAAACGTCTAACCACTGCATGGAGTAGTCTGAGGAACACAAAATTAAAAACAAAACAAAACAAAACAAAAAAAACACATAATTAACCCTGCAGGTGGATCTTTATTTGTATAATGAAGGTAGACATGCTGTCTGCACAAGTGATGGATTGGAAAGGAAGGAATGTGTGTCTGTGTGTTCTTGGGGTGGGGCTTCAGGCAAGATACCATGTGTGCATACATGGAGTAGAAGGAAGTCTTCTTTTTTCTATAAAGAAGGAGATCTATCCTGAAGAAATTTCCTTGGTTTTGAAATCTGTGTGTGCTGCCTTTACTAAGAATAATGAAGCTGAGTGAAATGTTAAATTGTTTCTGGACAGTCCTGGGGCAACTGGTTTCAGCATCATTTGACCCTCCCAGGCTCTTATTACAAATGTAAACACCACACAAAAGCTATCTTTCAGAGAAGTTGTTGATTGCTGCAGGAATCCTCTGTCTTCCATAAAATTTATGTGGACTATATTAGTCTAAAGAGTTTACTTAGAAAAAAATAATTATATAAAACTGGAATTCTGTAGATTTGGATTTTACTGACGTACATAGCAATCATTTATTCTTAAAACAAACAAACAAAACAAAAACACACACACAAAAAAAACAAAAAACAAAAAAACACCACAAACTCTACATAGAAAGTTCAGAAGATATATGGAAAACATTGAGATATTTTTCAAGTTACACAATTAGCAAAAAACATTAGAATGCAGTTCTTAGCACATGAGTTCCATTTTCATATTTTCTCATCTTTTTCAATAATCTACATAATGTGTTCTAAATTCCTTGCTGTTTTCATGTAAATTGCAAATAATTGTGAATGAGCTTTTCTGTGCACAAAATAAGTCACAGGTTCTTGATTCTTGAAATGACAATTAATGTAAAATAAAATTAGGCACTTAAGTGTTTTTTTTCTTTCAATTTATCTAAATCAACTTTCAAAGAAATGTGTTATGTTACATTTACATTTCTTTAGCTAGTATTTAAATTTAGAATTTACAAACCAGCAGGGAGTCAGTGTGAATAGAGAAAAGAATATATACTTAGAGTCAAAAATGAATATAAGAATCATCTCAAGAAATTACTTCCCTGGATAAGTTATTTAATCTCTCTGGGGGGTCAGAGTCCTCTTTTGTAAAATAATATTACCTTTTGCGCAGGGTTGTTGTAAAGATTAATGCCAGTGCACCTGAAAAAATATAAAAATTTTAATGCTACAACAAAGTTTTAAAAAGGTCATTTTTTCCAGTATATGTTCTTTAGGAAAGCAATAACATAGACACTTTCTAAGTTTTTTATCACAGCAGATGAGAAACAACTAGCAGGCCCATAATTGATTGTCTTCATTTATTGGGAACTGCTCAAAAAAGAAAAATAACCTGGTCAGTTCTTGTAAATGCTAGTAGCAGACCTCTTGGCAAAGACACAAATGGTATGTGCTACCAGATGGGTCCACATCTATGAAATGTTTTTAATAGGCCGTATCTTGTTCATCTAGGATTGCTTATGACTATAAGAACAAACAAAAACTAAGCCCTGGAATCTGGGGCATGTGTATATTTAAATATCAGAGTAATGATGTAAATGATGTTGGATCTGCCAGCAGTTTCTGGGTATGGGCCAGGATCCTGTCTCGTGAAGCCATAGAATGTACACATGGACCAGGGAGAGGCAAAAAGTTTTAAAAGAGGATAGTTTATTAGCGGCAGGAGAAGAGGTTGCAGCTCCTGAGTGGGAGGGGATCCTGAATGGGGGTGTCCAGTGACTGAAGAAAAAGGTCTTACTTTTACATCTTTCCTTGCCTGTTTAGGTAAGAGGGTTGGAGCCTTCTAATGGAATTCATCTATCAGGTTCTTCCTGTTTGTTCATCCTGAAGGGATTAATGAACCAACCCTTTCCTATCTATCAGATCTGCTCCTTTGTCCAGTCAAAAGGGATTTGAGATAATTTATTAACCTCAAGGCACAGTCTCATTTCTTTGTCCTGGAGTGAAGGAGACATTCCAGAACCTGGAGTTTCAGGATATGGCTGCTTTTTTGTTTATTCCACCAGCCCCCTCCCCCCCCCCAGCCCCCTATCTACCTAGCAACTATACTAAGTAACCTGTCTCAATTGCCGCTCTAAAGACAAAACCCTAACTGCTGTTTGGGAGTAGGGGCAATGACTGCTCTGGCTACTTCAGGCTGAGGAGGGGCGTAGAGAGACTGGCAGCTAGGGCTTGTCCAGAGGTCTATCTAAGGGTCCCAGTAGATGAACAAATCCAGATGAGATTGTTGTTTTCTTGTAGGCCATCATAGCCAACTGTTATGTATACCAGGACCGGAAAGAACGCAAGCGGCACTCATAGAGTTAGGAAAGTCAGCTTTATTAGGCCGAGGGCTCAGCGGGATCCTTCCCAAAGACTGAGCCCCTAGGGAGGTTTTGAGCAGGTTTTTATGAATTAGGGACTTCCTTGAGTTGGGGAAGGGGTAGGTGTCATCTGGTGATTGGCTCGGAATGTGGCTTGGAGGGGGCTATGCAGAAGTGGGCTGGGGATTAGGCTGGGGACTTCTCTCTCTGCTCAGGCCACCATTTTAGGTCAGTTTCTCCATCACCAACCAGTGGGTAGTCTGTAAACTGAGACGCATGGTAGGCAACAGCATGAAGTAATACCTATAATAATGGATAAAAGAGAAATGAGAAAAGTTTCCTTAAATTCTGTTAAACTGGGAACCCAGGAAAGAAGGAAGGCAAATAATCTTGTTTTTAGTTTATTATTGGAAACTATATTATGAATGTGTTGAACTTGAATTAACTGAATTACCAGAGAGATTGAAACAGCATAACCCTTTAAACTTTTTACATCCTTGGTTGTGTTTGAGAAGTAGATAATCTATGGCAGCTCTGTTTTTAACTGTTTTTCTTACCTGTCCTACCTCTTATCTCAAGGCCTGGATGCATTTCCATCCTTTATACCTTCCTTGAAAACACAGACCATTTTCTTCCATGTTAGAATCCGTAACCTTCAAAACCTTAATTTTTACTGTCAACCAAAAGCAAGCAATTAGTACTTCCACTGGCAAATCCAGTAATATGTTTGGCAACCTTTAAAAGCATAGGTTTTTGTAATAAAATATAAGATATATTTATTAACAGATCTTAATTTTTCTATAATATTCCTGTGACAAGAAGCTAGGAAAAGATTAACTTAGACCTACCTAATAATTAACACATCAGCATTTTGTTATTTTGAAATACCTAGATATTTAATCTGAGCTATTTTCTTGACAAATTCTGTAACAGAGATAACACGATTTTAAAAGTAGGCTTATTTAGAATGTTAGTACTCTGGGACTCCAATCTAAAGGTGATTTCCCTTATAATGAATTCCACTGCAATTAGTCCCTGCAGTACTTAGAATTAGAGCAGCAGAGTAAGTGTGTGTGTGTGTGTGTGTGTGTGTGTGTGTGTGTGTGTGTGTGTGTGTTTGTGTTTGTGTGTATTGGGAGGGAGGGGTTCTGGCTTGAGAATTAGCTGCTCGGTTTTTAAAAGTGCCTCTTTTTTCCTTCAGTTACCTCAGCCTCAGGCCTTCCTGTTTATAGGTGGATTAGGAGACAGGTGTATGTTGAAGGGTCCTCCTCGCTGGAGGTTGATTTGCAGGAGTCCCTTTAGGAGGGGTCTCCTGAGGGAGAGTCTCCTTAGAAGGAATCTCCCTGGAGGGAGTCCCTTTAAGAGGATTCCCCTTAAAAAGGGACTCATTAGGAGAAGGAAGGCAAGAGATCACAGCCATAAGAGCCGGGTCAACTCTACATTTCTTACAGAGATCTGGGTTGTCCCTCAGGGTGAAAAAAAGCCTGAACATATGGAACTTCTGACCATTTGACCTCTTGTCTGCAAGACGGGTCTAGCTGCATGATAGTATTGTAATTAATACTTCCCTCATCCAAGTTAATACCCCCCATCTTCCAACGAGTATTTAGGCCAAACTTTTGAACAAAAGAAAACCAGCTGCTTCTTCTTTAAAATATGAGGGTCAAATTTGCCCCAATAGGCGCATGAGGGCCAATTGCCCATCTGAAAGGGAGGAAGAAGAGAAAGGCGTCCCTTAGCAATTCATTTCCCGCAACCTGCTCTAGGGCATCCCCTAGACGTGTGGGTCACGGACATCTCACGACCAATTCAGGGGCGAGTGGGGAGACATGGTGTGCCAAGATTAGTTGCACTTACTTGGTCAGCTGGGCCTGTGCCTCCAGGTGGCCGCCTACCCTGTCCCCGCCTGAATGTCTGGCGCTGGCCCACAAGCCCATAAAGGCTGTGGCTGATAATGAGGTGCCTTAAGGTAGCGGGGTATATATCCCGACTCTGGTCACCACGAAAATTGATGGCACAACTAATACAATAGTGACCTTCTAAATAGAGATATTTAAGGAGAGAGTATATACTCAAGGCTTGTAAAGAAGTCATGCAGTCTGTGTAAAAGGTGAGGGGGGAACTTTTGATTCCCAATAGGTGAAAGAGGCAAAAAGAGGAAACGGAAGCCCCAAAAGGCTTCAGATAAAGGTTCCTCCTTCAGATAAAGTGAGTCTGGAATATATCGCCCCTTTCTATGAATTTTGTGAGATGGCTGACAAAAGCAGAGGTGTAAGAGGAAAATGGCGAGGTATTCGGGACTCCATGGGTGGAGTCCCCGATGAGTCTGGGCTGCCAGACAATTACTGAAGAATCGACAACAGGTGGAGAGTTCACAAAAACAACAGAGAGATTTGGGGTGGAGATCAGGACACTTCCATCTGCGCTTTAATAAAGCTTGGAAGTGATCCCAAGAGGATGTTATGAGAGGGAATGCTAAATGCCAGTAAATCTTATCCTGAGTGACAAGAGACATCCTATAGAGGCAGAGGTCCATGTTGTTACCTTAAGGTGTCTTGAGGTCGGCAGGGAGTGTTGAGAAGATCCCACAGGGAAGAGGCCCTAGACCAGCATCTCAAAAGCTGAGGGGAGATGGTGACAGAATGAAAGAACAACAAAGACAAAGGAGTCATTCTGCTGGCACCCTATAGGCAGTCGGGCTGGGAAGAGACCAAAGGAATATTTGGGGGCCTACTGCAGAGTAGTCATGGCCAGGGTCCCCTCAGTTGTCCACAAAGGCCCATAGTCTAACCCACGCGCCAGTATTCAGTCTCCTCACGGAAAGGAAAATGGCAGCAGAAGGATAGGAGAAAGTAGCAGAGAAGGGGAGGGAAACCTCCCGATGGCACCCTTATGGGCAGTCGGGCTGGGGGAAGACTCAAGGAGCTTTTGGGCCACAGGGCAGAGTAGCCATGGTCAGAGTCCTGCAATTACTACCACAGTCCAACCGCGCGCCGTCTTTGGGGTGGATTCCACATGAGAGAGAAAACAATAGAAAAGGCAGTTGGACTGTGGCTGACATTCCTCCTGCTCAGTCTGGGAGGGGATTAACCAGAGCCCTCCTGCAAGATCAAGAGTAGCAGCTGCACTTTTCACATTTAAATGGCTGACAGAGGCCTACTGTTTGTATGATAGAAAAAAGGAGACAAAATATGATTATGATGAAGTCCCATAGGGTGGGCAAGTAGAAAGGCACAGATAATATTCACCTCTCCTTTAATCCCAGACAAGCCCCCAAATGATGTAAATCATGTTGGATCTGCAGCACTTTCTGGGTATGGGCTGGGATTGTATCTCGTGAAGCCGAAGAATGGACACACGGACCAGGGAGAGGCAAAAAGTGTTAGAAGAGGATAGTTTATTAGAGGCAGGAGAAGAGGTTGCAGCTCCTGAGCAGGAGGGGGTCCCAAATGGGGGTGTCCAGTGACTGAAGCAAAAGCTCTTACTTTTACATCTTCCCTTGCCTGTTTGGGGAGGGGGGCTGGAACCTTCTAATTGAATTCATCTATCAGGTTTTCCTGTTTGTCCATCCTGAAAGGATTAATGAACCAACCCATTCCTATCTATCAGATCTGCTCCTTTGTCTGGCCAAAAGGGATTTGAGATAATTTAACCTCAAGGCATGGTCTCATGTCTTTGTCCTGGAGTGAAGGAGACATTCCAGAACCTGGAGTTTCAAGATATGGCTGCTTTTTCGTTTATTCCACCAGCACCCCCCACACCCGTTCCCCCCATCTATCTATCATACTAACTAAACTGTGTCAGTAATAATGGGTATATTTCATTAATTCATGACCAAAATATGTTCCCCTTATGTGTGAGGTACACACACACACACACACACACACACACACACGTGCGTGCATGACTATTGGAGACTTCTTTTGCTAAATAAGCATCAGAAAATGTCTTAATTTGTCAAGAAAGAAAATATGAGCAGTGTGATATCCCCTACATTCTCTGCCTCACCTATTCTTTTCTCAATTAGTTATCTTTGAATTTAGAATTAATATTACTACTGAGTAACATCTTTGATTTTTGTGAGTCTGATTTGGCAATTTAATTATTTGTGCTATTCCTCACAGATATTCCAAAAAAAAGTTGTTTTAATAGTATCATCATTCATATCCAATTTCACCCTAACCATAAACTATTTTATTGATAGCATGTATCTCAGCTTATATAAAACACTTTTCAGTTAAAAAAGATTTTTGTATCTACTACATTCTAGACATTGTGCTACCTTGTAGTTACAGACACAAGATTAATTGATAAGTCTTTTGAACTTCAGGTGTTATTTGGGGGTTAAAAATGAGGAAGTCAGTTCTAAGTGTCTGTGGTAATCAAGTAAGAATACTGCATTTTTGACCACTCATTCCAACAAGAGTATGTAGCAATGGAAACAATATATACCAAGGACTTAGGTAAGAAACACATGGTATATTTTTGGAATTGTGAGTAGTTCAGTAAAATTCACTGTTCTCTCTCTCTGTCCCCATTTCTTTCTCTCTCTCTCTCTCTCTCTCAAGTAAATGTGTGGAGGCATATTGTCTTTGCTTATCTGTATATTCAGTTAAGTTTCTTAGAATAACTTTATATCATTATTATTATTATTATTATTAATAATAATCTGTATCAAAAGCATTTGTCACATAGAGGACATTCATGAATAAAAATGACCTTAGTTGTGTGCACCCATGGAGTAAATGAGTATCCATGGAGCTTATGTAGCGAATTCCCTACTCAAAGTATTACCATGTTGTGAAGAAGTTTGGTTTCTGTTTTGTGTCTTTAGTGTGTTTACAAGGTCTGACAATTAAGTTCATGAACTTGTTGCAACAATGTTGCTAACCTTTTTTGATATTAGAGGGATTATTCATTATGAACTGGTATCAACTGGACAAATAGTTAACCAAGTTGACTATTTGGAAGTGTTGAAAAGGCTTCATGAAAACAGTTAGATGAAAACAACCTGAACTTTTCACCAACAATTCATGGCTCTTGCATCACAACAATGCACCAGCTCACATGCCACTGTCTGTGATGGAGTTTTGAGCCAGTAAACAAATAACTGTATTGGATCACCCTCCATACTCACCTCCCTAAACCGCCAATGACTTCTTTCTTTATCCAAAAATAAAGGAAATATCAAAAGGAGACATTTTGGTGACATTCAGAACATCAAGGGTAATATGACAACAGCTCTGATGGCCATTCCAGAAAAAGAGTTCTAAAATTGCTTTGAAGGGTGGACTAGGTGCTGGCATCAGTCCGTAGCTTCCCAAGGGGAGTGCTTTCGAAGGTGACCATAGTGATATTCAGCAATGAGGTATGTAGCACTTTTTCCAGGATGAGTTTGTGAACTTCATTGTCTGACCTCATATTCGTTAGCCCTCTACTTAGTTTGCTATCACTTTTATTTTGGAGAGGTTATTGTCTGGTGTGTAGTATTTGGGGGGGAATCACATCACCTTCATCTTAGAGACTGCTGTTCAAATCCTGTCTCTGTTCTTATATAGAATATATAAAATATATTATATATGTGGATTGAGGTTTGCAAAATAAGTTGTTTACTAGTAGGGACAGGACTGTGACTGCACACATGTAAGACTGATAAGAATGAAGTAAAAAACATGTTTTTGTGTGAAACTGAGCATAACAAAACTGAGTGATAAACACATTCACCAAAACAACTTCTTGTTATCACCTCAGAAGTAAACAAGTCCAAGGAAAAGAAGATAAAAGCAGAACTCCAAAGCAAGGCTGTAAGAAGTCTGCTGGGCACTCCAGCTAAGATCCTCTGCAAGGTCCAAGGACTCTGCAAAGTTCTTCCTTGCAAGACCAGCTTGCCTCAGACCCATCGTGGGCCCAGTCGCCTCTGCCGGACCAGGAACCTTCTCCATTCTGATTGACTCTGGGACTTGGTTCGTTATTAAATTCTATTCTATTCTGTACAACCTTCTGTGCTTACCAGAGCATTGGCTTCTGGAGGGACATTGGCTCCCACATAAAGCGGTGTTACTTACTCTTTCTGAACCTGTGTGCCGGGACTTTGTTCTCCATTTGGGTCACGAGCACCACGTAGGGACATAGGGCCCTGCCAAGGGTTAAAGTCCCCTTGGCTTTTAGGAAGAGACTGAAATGCAGCTACTGCCCTTATGGGCGCTCACAACATAAATTGGCGTAGTGGGCTTTAAACTGACTTGGTCAGAACTTTCACTTCCCCATGGACTCTACGGCTGACGCCCACATCGGGCCGTAACTTGGCGGGTGTCTGCTGTAAATTGGTGTAGTCAGCCATAATCAGTACTTTATTTTTAAGAACAGAAACCTCTGGGGAGGCCAATAAGCTCAGTTGGTTAGTAAGTGCGCTATTAACATCAAAGCTGCTGGTATAATTCCCACCTTGGCCACTTTGAGCTACACCCTTCTTTTAAAAAATAGAGCAAGGAAATTTTTTTCTTAAAATCTATCTGGTGCTCGATGACAGTGGGTAACAATGTGTGGCACGTTGGATAGCCAAAATAATATACGAAAGAGCTGAATTGTGTGAGGAAAAATTGAGACAGAATTTGTTAGCAGCTGGAACTGTGAAATGGGAATTTTTGGTTTGGAAAACTAATTGCTTATATTCTTTTGCATCCAAACTTCTATACCTATTTTCTGTTTCTTTTAGATCTGTCTCTGTCTCTGTCTCTGTCTCTCTCTCTCTCTCTTTCTCTCTCTTTCTCTCTCTTTCTCTCTCTCTCCCATAGGATGTGGACCCTAGCTAAATCCCTGAAAAAGAAGCTTAGTATTAGGAGACGTCCAAGTACTGTGCTTAATAAGGAGAACCCATAAGAAGGAGGTAGAAGTCAGGAAACTATTTCCCGTACAAACCCCCAAGGATGTACGGATGGACCTCAGAAACCCTAAAAATGTGAATCCTTTAATTTCAAGAATGCCCATGCAGGAAATTCTTGCAATTTTGCTTAAAAGCCTCTCACAGGTCAATGAGGACAGGAATAAAGGAAAGACACTGGCCTTGAAAGTTTTGAGCAGATCTGCAGAAAACCTAAAGGTTGGGTTTAAAAATGACAATGAGTGGAAACCAAGGGATCCGCAGCTGGAGGATCCAGGAGATTATAAGGAAGATCCAGTAGATTATAATAACCCATGGGACCCAGAGGAAGTCTCCCAGGCTAGACCAGTAATAACTAGAAAACAAGTTGTAGATTATAACTATGGACAGGGAACACCACAATACCTAGGGGAAGGAAGAGAATTCACAAGAACAGAACCTCCAAACCATGAGGACTGATTTATCACAAAAAGATTTGGCAAATATGGAATGGATCCTTCATATTTGGGATAAAGGAGCACACACTATCATGCTTACAGGAACAGAGATGAGGCAAATATCAGCTATCACTGAGCAATCTCAGTTGAAGGCACAGTTATTGGCCATAACTCAGGCATGCCCGACAGTGATACTAACACTGTGGGATTGGATTGCAGAGGCCCTAGCGAGCCACATACCCTACAGTGGATCTAACTTCCCTGAGGGATGGTTTACACTGGAAAGACACAGCTCAAGCCATCAAAGTCACTAGAAAATTGGCAACTGTAACAATGAAATAGGACAAAAATATTAACACTCCCATGCGGGTTACTGCTTCAAATGCAACAAAGAAAGCCATACTCAGAGGAGACCCTGCCACACCTAAAAATGTCATATATGAATTCAATAGCACAGGCAGTGATAATTGAAGACATAATTAAAGTCTTCAGACTGGCCAAGGAACTCCCCAGCGTTCCAAAATTTACATTCAATGCACTAATCAGGAATCCCAGAAGAGGCTCTATGCCACAGTAACAAACCAGGACACAGGAAAACCCTAGGCAGACATTTAACTGGCCCTGGAATGGCAGACTTTTCCAAAAACCAGGACCCATTATTAATAAGTTCAGGGGATGGTCTCCAAGAAATTGGACTCCAAGAAATCAGCAGGTGAATAACTTTTCAGGGAGTCCACAGTGGAATTCCAATTTTCAGGGTAATTCCTACAGGCACCCTAATTTTCAAAACAAGTCTAGGGGAAATACACAACCCCCAAGATGATCTCTCAACAGGAATCCTAGATGGAATCCTAGAAAAGACCAACAATTACAGATACAATATACTCAAAAATTCTTTGGGGGAAAAAAAACAAATAAACCCCCGGTAGACAGAGTTAACACCCATGGTCGATCTGGGAATAATAGACCTTATATAAAATTACATATAGAATTTTTTTCACACCCTCAGGTGGAAGAATTCTTAATTGATACAGACTCATAGGTTACTCTGTTGAATCACACAGATGGCAGGAATTTGGGAATATTCCCATCCTGCAATATTGAAGGGCTTGGGGATACACTCTCTAAAGCATATAAAAACATATAAAATTCCTATCATTATACATAATTATGATAGGAACCCAATTAACACCTATGCCTATATAAAACAAAATTTCGGAAACATCTAGGGCATGGACATTTTACCTACTTTATTTTCTTCTTTCTTCCATTTAAAGCCTTAAAAAAACAATGTAGTTGGCTTCAAATGTAATTTAGCATCTGTCCAGATTGATCCAGTAAAATCGCCAAAACCTATTGGACAATGCTTTACTAAGCAGTACGCTCTTAAGGGGGGACATAGGGAAATTACTGCTAAAAGCAGGAAATGGTGACTGAGGGCATAATCTCTAAAGGTCGCTCTCACAGATTTAATAGCCCAGTGTTATGGGCACTCGCAACATAAATTGCAAGCTGGTTTTAAAACAAAATCAGCAATACAGATTGACTATTGACTACAGGAATATTAATAAAAATAGTTCCAAAATGCCAGGGGAATTGCCTGACCCTGAGGAGGTAATTAATAAAATTACCCAGAGAAACAGCAAATTTTATGTGACAGTTGATATGTCCGATATGTTCTTTGCCATTCCGATTACAGAGGACAGCAAGGAATATACCACCTTTACATGGGAAGGTGCACAATATCAATTCAGTAGGTTACCACAGGGATACTTGAATAGTCCAGTCATTGCACATTCCATTTTCGCATCACAAATTGACAACTCCAAACACTCTTCTCTTATTATCTCCTATATTGATGATATTAGTATGATGCGTGATGAGGAACACATATTGGAATAGGAAAAAAAAATTGATACAGGACTTAAGATCAAAAGGATGGACCATAAACGAGGAAAAGACCTCAGGTCCTGCAACAACTGTTAAATTTTTAGGCATAACAAAGAATCCAGAAGGCAGACAAGTACCACAATCAGCAACTGACAAAATGAAAGCTCTAACAGCACCTAAGGACAAGGTACAGGCTCAGAGGCTGATAGGATTATTTGGCTATTGGAGACAGCACATTCCTTATATGGGAGCATTGCTGACACCATTGTACAAAATAATTAGGAAGGCAGAAAATTTTGTTTGGGACTCAGAAGAGAAAAAAAGCTTTTCAGCAGTTAAAAGCCTATATTATTAGCTTTTAAACCCTAGTATATATAGCACAAGGTGATGACTTGCGCCTGGAACTAGTACAGACAGGTTATCATGGCACATGGTCTCTATGGACCAGAAAAAAGGGTGATAAAGTGTTCAAACCATGTGGTTTCTGGACTACGCGCTTTCCATACTCTCCTAATAAATATACTAAATTTGAACAATCGGTCTGGCTCTTGTATGAAGCTTTAAAATCCAAAAAGCTTCTCACAGGCCACACCAAGCTCACTGTTCGAACCACAGTACCTGTTCTATACTGGACTAAGCTGATGCCAGAAGAAACAGTGGGCGTCCAATGTGACCAGTGGTTTCTAGCCCGGAAATGGTATATCCAAGGCAGGGATATTGCCACAAAAGGGAAACCTAGTCTTCTCAGAGAGGAGAGTCATAAGGCAGAGATAGACTTGCCGGACCTTGGTCTGAGGGATGAGCAAATCCATGTCCCAGTAGGAAAATGGAGCTCATCCTGGTCTCCTTTCTTATGGAACATCTGGTTCACAGACAGCTCAGCGGTGGTAACTAAGGGCGTGACTGCATGGACAGCAGCAGTTTTCAGGCCAGAGGATGGGGTGGTTCTCAAGGAACAAGGTAAGAGCAGTTCTGCTCAACGTGCAGAGCCCATAGCCGTGGTGTTGGCAGTGAGACACTCAGTACAAGAAAAGCAACCTATGGTCAGAATTTTTACTGACTCCTGGGCAGTTGCTAATGGAATTACGATTTGGTCAGAAAGATGGAAAAAGACAGATTTCAAAATTAATGGCAGAGAAGTCTGGTCCAGGGATTACTGGAAAGAACTAAGCCTATTAGCTGAACAGATTAAGATCTTAGTTACACCTTTATCAGCACATAGAAAGGGAGAAACACCAGAAGAATACTATAATAACATTGCAGACTCTCTCACCAAAGAATCAGAGATAGTGTTAGAATCTAAGGACTCACTCTCTAGGCCAAAGAGACAAATCAAATGTCCTATTAAATATTAGGACTATGATATAACTGCAACATTCAAGATTCCTAATGAACCGGACAAAACACAATCCTTAGACCCTAAAATATAATCACATAGCTCACAGAGGGAGTGTAAGCCTCCAGGTCATCTAAAAGACTCTGTCATTCATGCAACACAAGTTACAGAACACAAGCTTATTATAATTGATGGTATTATTAAACAGATTCATAATAACTTAGGGCATTTAGGGACACATTCCCTTTATAATTGGCTGACTAACAGAGGTTTACAAATTCCATGGCAACGCATTAAGCATATTATTTCTACATGTGTTGACTGCAAAACATTTAGTGACAGATATAGATATAAAGAACCACCCGATACTATTTCTATACACATTTTTTATTTTCTTTGTCAAATTGATTTTATTGGACCATTAACACATTCATACACTAAAAATATGCATGCACCTTGGTGGCTGGTACTCTGGCTTCGGAGTCGCATTAGCCTGTCACTAACCCACATCGAAGGCAGCCCAAAGAGCAATTCTTTGATGGTGTTGTTTCTATGGACCATGTATTATAGAGAGAGGTTCTTTCAATGCAACACATTGCCTGAGAACTGAACATTATGAACCAGAAGGGACATCAGGTTTGGTTAAACCACCTCCAGTAATCAATACTACATTCAGACCATTACCTATTATGTTGCAGCCTAAACGCCTGCTATACAGACATACACGTAGAAGGGTACACATTACCTTAATTTAGATGACTTCAGGGTATCATATCTACTCCCTGAATGTAAGGCATACACATATCCTAGATGTCATATGACAATTAATTTAGGCATGATTAAACCATTGGATGACTTTAAAGTTAAGGAACCATTACAGTTACTGTTAGCAGATGGACTAATTACTAATTTCATCATTGCTGGAGTACAAGAAGCTGAGATACAGGAGATAAGAAGGAGACTATTGGAGGAACAAGTAACCAGACAACATTTTTTCAAGCAAACTCAGGACATTGTAAGGGAACTTTCTTCTTCTATAGGTGAAATTAATTCTTTACTACATACACATGACACACTTATCTATGCACCTATGAAAACTCAACAACTATAGCAAGAACAACATGAGCAGTTAGAACAATTTTTTTTTTCTTTCTTAGATACCAATACTTACAAAACCAGCTAAGATGGCTCTGTGATAAAATGTATACTTTGCTGCAGCTTGTTTATGCTGACATTCAGAGACTCCTTAATTATGGTATCTTATTTACTAATTTTTGGAGTATTTCTTCTCCGTTAAAAATGGATTATTCCAGGCCATCTGGCTGTATGGTCGATGGTGAATGTCTGATCAATCTAATAGAACTAATAGATATAGCTTCAGTACTTTTCTATGACACCTATGCTATACTCATCATAATTCAGGATGAACTTTTGTTCTCCCTGAAAGACCCTTTTATCTACAAGGCTATTACCTTATTAAAGATCTTGTTCATCCTTTCATTTCATCTATTTACTTCACTGTGCAACCTGTGGAAGTTACCTTTTCTGATATCCCTGTGGTACAAATTGAAGCCCCAACACTTGTAAAGAGTTTGGGTGATAGCGCATGGATTTTCCTGTCCATGCAACGTATCTCAGTTACTCTATTTTAATCATACAGCCATGTCAAATAACAATTTAACCTTTACAGCTTGCATTCATTGTTTGAATGTTATTAATATGACTTTTAATGGTCATAGTTACATGACCTCTGCAACATTTATCTTACTGCTTCCTTTCACCTACGGTGGCAGATACTAGAAAACCAATTCCTTGGATTAATTCCACCACAGTCAAGGAAGCTATTTATCAACATTTAGATGTCCCTAAGACCACTCATGATGATGCCATTAAACAGATCCATGCATTGGAGGCACATACAACCAAAATACAGTCATTGGTTTATACCTTGAATCCAGGGTTATCTAAGGAAGGCATGGCCACTGAATTAAGTACACCCTGTTCCTTTTGGGGACTCGTTAATAAGAGCTCTGTGCCTACACACTTGTTCTGGCTCGTGGAGCACATGTAACCCTTTGTATTTCTTTCACAATACCTGGAATTCTATCATTGGAAATGTTTGGAGTGGACATAAAGAAATTTTGCTTTTTATGATATGTATTGTTTTTGGATGGTATTTGCTGAAATATATAATATGCGCCTGTTGCACAGGTAAACTTTTTGCTAAAACACAATAATTGTGATTTCCTCAATGTTTTCTTTGTAACATTTCAGAAATCGGGGGATGGCATGCATGGAGCATATAAAATACATTATATATATGGATTGAGGTTTGCAAAACAAGTTGTTCACTAGTAGAGAAAGGACTATGGCCGCACATGTGTGAGACTGATAAGAATGAAGTAAAAAACATGTTTTTGTGTGAAACTGAGCATAACAAAATTGAATGATAAACATCTTCACCAAAACAACTTCTGGTTATCACCTAAGAAGTAAACAAGTCCAAGGAAAAGAAGATAAAAGCAGAACTCCAGAGCAAGGCTGTGAGAAGTCTGACTGGGCACTCCAGCTAAGAGCCTCTGCAAGGTCCAAGCCGTGATACCACGACTCTCCGAAGTCCTTCCTTGCAAGACCAGCTTGCCTCAGACCCATCGTGGGCCCAGTCGCCTCTACCAGACCAGGAACCTTCTCCATCCCGATTGACTCTGGGACTTGGTTCATTATTAAATTCTATTCTATTCTGTACAACCTTCTGTGCTTACCAGAGCATTGGCCTCTGGAGGGACATTGGCTCCCCCATAAAGCTATGTTACTTTTTCTGAACCTGTGTGCCAGGACTTTGTTCCCCACTCATATCACGAGTACCAGTCAGGTACGTAGGGCCCTGCCAAGGCGTTAATGCCCACTTGACTTTCAGGAAGCGACTGAAACCTAGTAACTGCCCTTACAGGCGCTCACAAGAGTTCCTAGCTAACTGTGAAACACTGTACTATTCCTTCAACCTGGCTGGGCTTCAGTGTCCTTATTTGTATTAACAGAGTGTTTGAGTCAATGATCTTCCGTGACTGCCTGACTCAAAGTGATTATTACCTCCTTTTCTTTGTAGTTCAAGTTAGTATTCAAGTAAACACACACACACACACACACACACACACACACACACACACACACAAACAAATAACTACATTTACCAGTTCTTATACTTTAAAATAGTGGAATTTATATTTTTGACAGCTTTGTGTATTTTCCTCTTGATCTCTGTATTAGCATCTTCTTAGAATGTTAATAAAAATATAAGCTCATGTTGACATGGCTTATTAGGTTTGTTTATATAGTGATTTCAGTTCAAACATTCTTGGAAAATAGAAAAGGAATTATCATTTACTGAAATTGTTGAATTTACTATACAATTTATCTATAAGCAAGCAAGTTTGGTGATTTTATTCTCATCTTGCAAATGAGTAAAATAATTTTCAAGAGTTGTTAGGTTTACGTTATGTGTATTTCACCACAATCAAAGTAATTGTTTGAAAAGAATCGTTAGGTGTCTAAAATATTGAAGTATTTAAATGTACATATGACTTCAACCCAGATCTGTATGGAGGTCAAGTGAATATTGTATCATAATATTTCTCTATTAAGATACAGGTTTAATCATAGATATAGCCATTAAACTTTTGACTGTATCTGATTTTGTGGAGCCTTCCATCCCACCCATCTCTGTCTCTTGACCTTAAGTTCTCTATTTCCATTATTTATCACTCTTTTCATCTTCTAGGAACCTTTTGTCAGATTTGTAATAGCTAATAGGAAAGCCAAAAGTACTATTGGCCTTATACCATTTACATCACTAAAATATAGTGAAACATGAAATAGCAAAGTGGTTAAGTGCACATACCATTGAGCCGCCATTTTTGCATTTGAATCCACGTTCGAGGTTTTATTAGGTTTGTGATCTGTGCAACTTGGGTAGACTCTGTGCCTAATTGCCATGCTGGTAGAGTGGGGGTAATGAAAATAGTATCTAAATTAAAGGACTGATGTTGGATGACATGGGCTAATTTTATATAGACAAAATGTTAAATACAGAATGTTAGGTAATTATTCTAGGCATACTCTTGACACTATTGAAAGTCTACAGTATTGGAATCTTTAAGCTACTCCATCTAATTTGAGCTTCCTGTACTCATATTAATAATAATTCATGTGTTTGGTAGATTTATGTGACTTCCAAATTCTTTTTCTCAGTTTTTTTGACCTCATACCTCTATGATATCATATCATTATTCCAAACTCTGATCTCAGCATTTCTGAGCCCAAATTGTAATCAAATCTATACCTGCATTGCTTCAGTTTATAACATGGGTCTGATGTCCTCGATACTTTGACTGTACCCTGTATCTTATTATAATAACCCCACTGTGACTGCTTTAAGGGAAACACCTGAGCCATTCCATCTACTGCAGACAGCTTTATCATACTGACTACATCCGAAACTAGAGACAGGTACTCTGAACAACTGGGGTCTGTGAGCTTACATTTGGTTGAGAGATAGATGGAAAGTAAGGTCTAGATTATAGGTTCCTACTCAATAAAGATAGCTTGACCTGTTGTTCAGATCGTGGGTAATGGAAGTACAGTCTGCTAGGTTAATGGAAAATACATCCACAAGATGGTGCACACTGCTTATCTTTGTTTATAGACTTTTCCATCTTGAACAAAAATGCTAGATGTTATATTTTCACAGAATTGATTGAATAATAACTTTTGTTTTGATAGATTATATGTCATGAGTTATATCTGTCATATTTTGTATTTCAAGCTCTATTATGTTGGGGATTTACTGTGTGTGTGTGTGTGTGTGTGTGTGTGTGTGTGTGTGTGTATTTATTTCTACAGTATAAGACTTGACCCGTATTACATTAGTCTTTACTAGGTCATATGGACCTAGAAAATTTTGGGTGCTGTTGGGTAAGATAGGCACTACAAGAAGGGAGGACTGCTATTTTCTGGTAAATGTTTTGCCAAAAGTACAATAAGGATATATCAACTATTTTGAAATACCAGTTCTGTGTAAAGGAATATTCATTCATGTGTTTGTATATTCTTTGTCTTTTTAATTATATAGTCCTTTGTAAATGCAAGGTATGTACCTTTTGCTTCCTTTATAATTCTCTCCCAAGCTTAGTGTAAGTTACCATTCAGATGTGATTGACACCTACGTTAGACTAACAATAGGTACAGCTGAAAACAGGGAAGACATATAGGTGCCATAGGAACCAGTTACAATAGAGGATACCATATAGCAGAAACAGCGGCCACAGAAATGGAGCCAGTTGCTGATGCATATAGAACCTGCTCCAGTCTGATCTCATATACACCACTCCCACTAGGTGGAGTGTTGCTGAGCATGTTCAACGTTATGTCTTGGTAGATCAGACATCACCTGGATAGGGAGGTCTCAGGTCACATGATAATTTGATGGATGATGGAAAGCTTTCCACTTTTTCTGAGACTATATAAGTCAGAAACTACTGTTCTATAGAATAGCTATATACAGAGAATGTAATAGCATTGCTCCAAAATCCTAAAGTCCTGTGTTGTGATTACCCCATAGGAGCCCACTAAAGTCTCCATACAGCATCCCTATTCAATATATAGACTTCAAAAATTATCTTTATCTGCAGAGTCCATCTGACTCAAGTAGCAGAATAGCATGCCCAGCAGCCAAACACAATTAATGAGACTTTTCTTGCTTTGAGTTATACTCAGAAGAGGCAATCTTTTAGGTTACTTGGTAAATGGGCTGGAATAGCATACCCAAAAAGAGTGTATAGTATTCCAAAATTCGAAGAGGTTCACTAAGTATTGTGCTGCTCTTCATCTTAGAAGAAATATATCTGCAATATAATATATATATATATATATATATATATATATATATATATATATATATAAACTTTATTGATGACTGATGTGAAAGACCATTAAATTTCTCTATATTTATTTTCTACCCTTCAGTACACATATGTCTTATCAAGGTGTCTAATCTTATTACATCTGGCTCATCAACTGCAATCTGCATGACATTATCAATAAAATGGATACACATCATATATGGAATAGAGAAGAGATCTATGTCCCCATGGCTAGATTATGACATAATTGACACAACTTTGGGGGAAGAGAATGAAGCTATGTTATTGGATCTGCAAGCTGTATGCAAACTGTTTCTGGTGTCCTTACTAACAGGCAGAGAAAAAAAAAAACAAAAACATTCACCAGATCAATACCTGAATATCAGGTCCCAGGATATGTTGATTTGCTCCAGCAAGGAAATTACATCTGGAGCAGCAGGTGAAATTGAAGTCATCACCCAATTAAGTTTATAATAACCCACCCTTTCTCCAAAATCCATTTGTCTTTGGCACAGGAAAATAAGCAAGTAGATTTGGAACGTGATTGGAATCATCAACCCTGCATAATTTAAGTATGTGATGGTGACACGAATCTCCCTGTCCCTCTAGGAAGGCAGCATTGTTTCTGGTTTGCTATTCTGGTAGAGACAAATCTATGCCCTTTTCTACTGTAATAGTCCTTACTCCATAGGTCAGGTAACCAAAGTGGGGGTTTTGATAATTGCTAGGTATATGTGTTCCAGCTATGCATATCAGAATTGAGAAAATAGCTATAGCACAGGGTGGGGGTCCCACTGCATCAACTATGAGATGGGCCTTGGGCAACTCCATTAATCATGTGACCCCCATAATACCCTGTGCTGATGGGTGGACCACAGTGGCACTTTTTTACTTCAGAAATTAATGTTAGTTCATAGTAAATGACCAGTGATCTATGAAAACTCATTATGTGTCCTTCCCTAACAAACAACTACCCTGATATACAATGCAGGTTCTTTGAGGAAAGACTAGAAGGATGATTTACAGAATACTTTTTAGGAAAGGCAGCTCTTCCTCAATATTTCTCACTCTCCCTTTGTTTCTAAAGCTTATGACTTTGTAAAGTGGTTCTAGCCCGAAAAATGGTAGAGGAGAAAGAAGACTCTACCCTGATCTTTTGCAATAGAAGTTCTGTTAGCCAGACTTTGGACTTCCCAGTAAACATTTAATAGGCTGACCAGCAATACGATGCTAAATTAGTCAGAATCAAAGATCTCTTTCAGTTCCTGCTGCACATTACAGTAAGCATTACACAACTTGTCTCTGGCAGCGAGCTGTAAGCCACTTTCTTCCTACAAGTCCAGTGTTTGTCATACATTCCACGAATTTATTTGATGACAATTCTCACTGTGACTCCTGGACTGTAGAAATTAGCCACTGTGGTACTCATTAAGAATGCTGGAGTTCCACCTGCCAATGTATGTTTTAAAGTCTTGGTTAAGGGGTTATCTTCTTTGAAGAGACAAAGTTAGGGTTGGGGAAGCAGGTGGCATATAAGATATTTATTTAGCATTCCAATCTTAATATGCCTTTGGGTACTTTTCTTTAGAGCCGAACTGTCCAATTGAACTTCCTGCAGCTATAGGGATAGTCTGTGTTATCTAATATGGTAGCTTTTAGCTCTATTTGGCTATTGAGTACATAATGTGGCTAGAACAATCATGAAACTGAACTTTAATTCTAATTCATCTTAATTTCCTGTTTTTTTCCTTTAAAACTTTATTTTATTATTAAACTAAATAATTGTTCTTCCTAATGTAAAATTAAGATAGCAATAAGTTTACTATATACAATTTATGTACGTTTACATTGAGGACAATCTTATTAAACACATTTCTTTAAAAAAAACAACCTTGTAGTTTACTCTTTGTAGTAGAGCTATATGAAGTGTTAGTCTAAGTTGTTTGTTTTAATGCCTTAATTTCATTGCTGCCATCACTGTTATATTTTGTCAGTTTTCATGATTTTATTCAGTTTCAGTGACATTTATTCACTTCTATTTATTTTGTAACACAAAGATGACCTGTAATATTGTAGTATAATCTTAATTTTAATAACTAAATGTATATAGTGCTGTCATATTGGAAGGTACAACTTCATAGTGTAGCAAAGTTCTGGCAGAAGATACACCAGGGATGCCCCAAAAATGTATACACATGACTTGTATTCATCTTTTGTTATGGGTATATATTGAATATTACACTTGTAATACCATTTTTTTCCTTTCCTAAAATGTGCATTTTTTTTTTTTTTTTTTGCACACTCTGTATTTGAGTCCCCATTTCAGGCAGCCAACCAGGCTGACTCCCAGCTCCTTGAGCAAACACACTGAAATCAGACTCTCTGATTAGTGCATTCATATTAATAAAATCAGCTCCATCCACTCTTATGTCCTCCCTGATCTAGTCCCCTTAAAATCTGTTATGTCTTTTAATCTTGTCAAATCAAAGAGCCAATTTTCGATTCTTCACATCAAGGGTCTCTTTCTCAGAGACCACTTCTGGTGCCAATAATTGT
Source organism: Rhinolophus sinicus (assembly GCF_036562045.2). Taxonomy (NCBI): domain Eukaryota; kingdom Metazoa; phylum Chordata; class Mammalia; order Chiroptera; family Rhinolophidae; genus Rhinolophus; species Rhinolophus sinicus. The sequence continues at coordinate 137,400,087 of NC_133756.1, forward strand.
TTTAGTCAAGGGAAGCAGGATTTACAGTATCGCTATGAGTGTTATGTCATAAGGGATTTATTTATAGAAATTAGAATTATTTTAAAAGCTCTAGAATGGGAGTTGGTGATTAAGAAAAAGAGTAATTAACCAGACTTCCTCAGCACTGGCTTAGATGGACATGTTGAAGCTTACCAGGAAGTCTAGGAGCTTACTAGGAAGTGTAAGCATGTTCAGCCACTGAAATGGGACTATGAAAGGAGTCTTTGGATTGGTCTATAGGGTGCTGTTGATTGGTTAGCTATCACCTCTCAGGTTCTGTAGGCAAGTGTCTGATGGTGGAATGAGCCATTGTTCATCAACAAGGCAAACAATTAGGAAGATGAGGAGGACATAAGCAGAGGAGAGAGGATAAGCCCCAACCTTCTGGTCCTCTGCATCTGCTTGTTATCATTTCTGATAGTGAAAACCTGAGATTAAATGCCACTGTTTCATTTACATCCTCCACATCTCATGAGAACTTCTCTTTTGTGTAACTCTAACCTGAGAACATGTAGGACAGTGGTTCTGGGAAATGCAATTTCCATCTTAACCAAGTCAACATTAGTAAAATCCGGCATATTTCCCAATTTGAATATATATATATATATATATATATATATATATATATATACCAATGATATATCCAAAACAATATCTGTCTCAGAGTTTTAATGAATAATTGATTTTAATTGATAAAATCTGATGTTAAAAACTACAAACCAGATTTTTCTTTAATAACACTGATAAGACATAGCCTTTTGCTCCCTGCTATGAAATAGTCTCTGCATTGAAGAAGGGTCTGGCTGTAATGGTACCTGCTAATTCAATAAAACCCACTAATCTGCAAATATTTTACAAATTCATAATTTATAGTAATCACTTCCGGTAGGCATACTTTTACTTCATAAAGTCTCCTTTGACTATAGATGATTGGAGCGAATATGTACACTTAATTGGAGCCAATGACATTCTATCTTCTGGGAGGTTGGAATTAGGAATGAGAGAGTTGTTTCATTCACAATTTGAATTAAGAATTCAGGAGCAGTGAGACATCATGATATGCTCTGTGGATCAGAGAAGAAAAGTGAATCAATTTATCTTGGAGTAAGAAACAAAGATCTAAAACTGATTTGCTGTGAGATGTGGAGTATAAAGGAAATATTCTTCACTGCTTTTTAGTCCCTAACTCTACGTTCTTTCTGAGGTTCATTTCTTTCTTGTCTTCCATGCAAAACTATATATTTTTTTTCTTTCCAAAGATCTTCACTGCTCTGCTTAAGCTAACTTGAGCTAGTTTCCATTAAAAATGTTCCAACTAATATGGATGCCGTATTTGAATTCCTTCAAATAACAATAAAACACAGGCAGCAATCATGAATTCATTTCTAAACTTATTTCCATTCTACTCGATAGTCTAGCCATGCCAACTTCTAAGTATTTCCTGTGTATTACAACTTCATGAAGATGGATCAGAACAGAAATGTACAGAGAAAGCAGTATTAAATATTCCATATAAGTAAGTCATTGTAATATAGTGGTTAAAGTAGGAAATCTAGAGTCGGATGACTTTGGTCCAAATCCTGGTTTCTCCTCTTATGAGCTGTGAAACCTGGGACAACTTATCTTTGTTCCTCATTTACCATATATGTAAGATATGGATGATAATAGTACCTACCTGATAGGGTAGTTGTGATGATTACTGAGGTAATACAAATAGCACAAAAAACAAACAAACGTATGATAAACATTTAATATATGTTAAATAATTTTATTCATATCAATGTTAGACTATATCCCCAATATGAGAGTATTTTCCCTCCTTTTGAGATAATAATCTAATGAGGAAACTCTATGTGCTTGGTGTTACAGGACCATTATTTTGAACAGATGAAGACATTTCTCAAGTTGAACAAAAGCTACTTTTTTTCCATTCCTTGCGCTGTCTGCCAGTAATTCATTGCAAAGATAATATCCTAAAGTCCCTACAGTATCACGAGACCCAGTTATACTGAAAAAAAGTCTTTAAAAGCAGGAGGATAAAAATGTCGATTTTCTAATTTGTTCATTGGGTGAACCGTGCTTCTTAGTTCTCTTATTGCATATTAATATGATGCTTGAGTCTTTCGTTTTGACCACGTAAAGAGAAGTGAATAGAAATACAGAAAAATCAGCAGCAATCCCAAAGAGAAAGAACATTTTATTTCAAAGAACATCTCATAGTGTTGAAAGAAGACTACCTAAAATCAGGACATAACTTTGGGAAGTTGCATCTAAGTCACATGCAAGCAAGAAAGACAGATCAATGGAATAATCACCCATAATAATAGAGTTAGCTATTTACATTGTTTGTAAAATAATATCTGTATTATATCTCAGATGATTTGATAATTACTTGTTTTCAATGCTCTGTAGTCTAGAAATCAGTGATGCTTCTAAAACCGGTGATATACAATGATTATTTTTCATTCTTCTAACATAGTTTGCCCATAAGCTAGTATGAAAGTAAGCAGTATGTAGTATATATTTCTAAGTTAGATTGAATCACTCAATGGAAGGCTTTGATTGTTTGCTGTATTTGTGTTTCTTCATGTGTGTCTATAAACGCTAAACTTTCATTGTGGCTTTGCCAATATCTCCTAAGTATTTAACTTTTTTTCTCTCTGGGTATGATAAAGTCTGTGAAATGATGGAAAAACAAAGGATAAGTTAGCTGAGAACTACGTATTTTTGTAACAGTTTCCTCTGCCAGGAGCTCTGTGAACAGTGATATGATTTTCATCTCCTGAGTTCACTTTTGCAGGACTCCTCCCTAATACAGATCTTGAAATCACTTTCCAGAGCTAAAATGGGCTTTAGACATTGCATTAGAGTTAAGAAACCTAAGCCTGGAATGTGCATCTGAATGACCACAAATCCCAAAACTGACTCATCCACACTCCTACTTCCCATTCTGTACCCTTTTGCCACTGCCATCCATTTATTGCCTTCTCAATAATTAACCAAATGTGTTCACTTGTGATTGTGTATTCATAAGGATAAAACGAAGAATATTATTAGTTGAATCTATGTTGCTAATAAGTTGGCATTTAAACATATGAGCTTAGGACTGCTTAATTCTTATTTCTAAATTTGAGCAAATAAATGCTCTCTCTCCACAGAGTAGATTGCTAATTTCAGCTTCTGGTTTGGTTGAAATATGTGCAAGATTTTGTGGTTTGACATCCATTTTCTCTCCCTTGGCCAATCTTCTGAAGTAGCTCAAGATGAGAGCTGTATTCCCTTCATGGTCTACTGCAATTGTACTCAGGAAAATGCTCTCAGATCAGCACTTGGGATCATTTACACTCATCATAAATTAGCCATGTGAGAGACTGTTAGCAATTACCTTGCTTGTGATTGCCTCAACTCAACGTTTCTTTCCTACTGTCATTATCACTGTAATGTCCCAATATTCCCTGGAAAGAGTAAGGTAGTTTGGAAACATTTGACAGCATAATGACTTTGTGGAGTAGTACAGTGCTGAATTTGGGGAGAATTAGAATATTGAGATTTGTTAGTTAAATGATAAGTTAATGAGTGGTGTTTGTAGACCTATTCTGGGTAAGGCATATTATAGAGAAAGTTACAATTTTTTCTCATGGTTGATGTTATCTCCCTCTTAGAGATGAAGAAATTACATTAATTTATATTCACTTCAACTTAACATTAGATTAAGGCAATCACAAGCAGTGGGTAGAGAAAGAAAATAACAGTACCTCTAACAACATATAATTTTATTTCACTATCATTAAAAAAATTTCAGATAAACATAGGTCTTTTATGGTGAATTTACCATCATTTTTCTTCCCTGTAGATCCTGTATGTGCAACTACCGCCTTTTGATTCAAGTGGTTAGCATAAGCTCTAGCGATCGCTTCCACATCTCTGCAAACAGAAATGAGAAAGTCACAAAGAAGGACACATACTTTCTGTGGCAGTGTGATAGGGCTGCCATAGCAAAGCACCACAGACTGGGTGGATTAAACAACAGAAACGTATTTTATCAAAGTTGTAGCCTAGAAATCCAAGATCAAGGATTTGGTAGGTTGATTTCATTCTCAGGTCTCCCTTCTTGACTTATAGATGGCTGTCTTCTTCCTTTGTCTTCAGATATTTTTTCCTTCCTATTCATCTGTGTCCTAATCACCTTTCTTGTGACTCTAGTCATTTTGGATTAGGGCCCACACTAAATACCTCATGTTATCTTAATTACCTCCTAAGATGTTATCTTCAAATATGCTTGCTTTCTGAGATACTAGGGGTATCTCAACATATACATTTTTTTGGAAGAAATGCAATGCAGCCGATAATACCTAAATAAAAATAAATAAAGATCCTGACATCAGAGAGACATATTGGAGCAGGTTCAGAAATGTAGATAGACATAATTAATAAGGGCATCTTCAAGGAGTGATGAGTGGAGTGGAATTGATCCCTCAGTTTTCAATCTAATTTCACCCTTGAAAATTCAGATGTCCAGGTTAAAGATTTTGATTGTGTGGACTATAACATATCTATTTCTAATGGATGGAGACATTGAGAGAAGCAGTACAACTGAATGCAATAGTGGCTTAGGTAGGAAATGTAGATACTTAGAAGAAAATCAATATGCTGAAGATGCTCTTAAAAGAGAGAGATGAAATGGATGCTAGACAAGAAAACAAAAACAAAACAAAACAAAACAAAACAAAAAAACAAAAAAATATACTACCTAAAGCTAGACATTCCAAAATATACTTCTCTTAAAAAGTATGAAGATGATCTAAATACTAAAGCCAAATGTATACAAAAACATAAAAGTGAAAAATTAGGTGAGACAGGAAAAGGAGATTAAATTCTGTGCCTGAGACTAATGAATTAGAATTAACGGCAATAAAATGATTGTAGTACATGTATTTAAAATTAAACTATCTTATTTATATTAACAATGCAAACACATAATGCATTGATCAAATATAAAAAGTTAAAGCGTTGTTTGAAAATAATGTACACTGCAGTATAGTCTTGACACAAAGAGGATATTCGAAAACATACCAACATCATAAAAGAAAAACAAATGGATTTGACAGCTTAAAAATTGCAAAAGCCTATACAGTTAAAAATCTATGTGCTCTGATCCCATTAGAATCTTTTGTAACAACTCTGCCTTTTTCATTATTATTTAAGTTTATTGGGGTTACAATGGTTAGTAAAGTTACATAGGCTTTCAGTGTACAATTCTGTTATACATCATCTGTATATCACATTGTGTGTTTATCACCCAGAGTCAGTTTTTTAAGAAGAGACTAAAAAACTAGCAGAAAAAAGTCACGTGAAATTGCAGTCATCTGCAAATTTATCCTATGGAAAATCTAAAAATCATCTTTCTAAAGATGTTGAGTATAGATTGTCAACTTGTATTTGGTACCCATGCCAAATCAAGTAACAAATAGCTGTCCCTACAGGTTGAATCTGAGGAAGATTTGCCATTAGCATTGAGCATTAGAGATGGTTCCAGGCAAGCCATTCTGCCTCCTGGGTGTCACCCTTTTAATAAGTTGGTCCCCTTCAGTTGGTTTTAAGCAATAGAAGTAGAGATTAAGCATGCTATACAATGGGGTTATCTTTAGTAAAGTGAATTAATTGCATGTTACTGCTAAATCTGAAACATTTTCTAGGTAACTTTTTTTTTTAAGATTTTGTTGGGGAAGGGGAACCGGAGTTTATTGAGGAACAGTGTGTACTTCCAGGACTTTTTTTTTTTCCCCAAGTCAAGTTGTCCTTTCAATCATAGTTGTGGAGGGTGCAGCTCAGCTCCAGGTCCAGTTGCCGTTGCTAGTTGCAGGGGGCACAGCCCACCATCCATGCGGGAGTCGAACCGGCAACCTTGTGGTTGAGAGGACACGTTCCAATCAACTGAGCCATCTGGGAGCTCAGCGGCAGCTCAGCTCAAGGTGCCGTGTTCAATCTTAGTGTAGGGGGTGCTGCCCACCATTCCTTGTGGGACCCGAGGAATTGAACTGGCAACCTTGTGGTTGAGAGCCCACTGACCCACGTGGGAATTGAACCGGCAGCCTTCGGAGTTAGGAGCACGTAGCTCTAACTGCCTGAGCCATCGGCTGGGCCGGCCCCTCTAGGTAACTTTTTTTTTTGTAAAGTGAAGACTCTTAATAATAAAACTGATGTTAAAGTGTGTCACTGTCTTTGATCACAACACAAATCATTTAAAGAAAGGTTTGTGCTACCCCTGAATGATTCTGGTGGCATCTGGTACCAGTATTTGTCTGATCTTTATGTTCTGCTTTTTAAATTTTTAGTCAAAATTTTCAAATTGAAATCCCCACTATAATCATATATAATCACATATACTCATATGGATGCAAATATGTATATTCATACACATGCAGTGATATGTAGTACTACACATACACACATATAGTTGTTCATACATACATGCATGTGTACATATGCTTATAAACATACCACATTTATATATAGGTGTATATGCATATGTAGTACATATTCCCACATACATACGAGTATGTATATATACATGCACATACACATACAATAATATATTTAACATAATATGCAAATACATGATTACATATTTAATATAAATATGTATATAAATTTATGCAAGAAAGGGAGTCTTATGTATTTTTTAAAATATCTACTTTTTTCCACTTGTTTCTATAAGAAATATTTTCCCAGCATTAAATGCTTAAATCTCTGATTCAGAATCTGATTTTGAGAGACCATTGTATGCTACTGATTCACAGACCTGCTCCACAATTGATCTTGTGCAATGGTTTCATGACAGTCTCCTTCTGAAGCAGGCAAAGAAATGGATGCGGTAATGCAACCCTATTTATTTACCAGGGTTGTATTTTCATTGATTGACATCTGAACCCAGAGGAAATATGCTTTTATTTTCCATAAAGAGGGTGAATCAAGTTTAACTGTCACCCAAATTCTCTCAAGTCAAATATCCTTTTTATCACTCTAAAACCAGTAGAATAGTTTCCATTAGCCTGACCACACAGCTGAGGCTTAGTTCCTTGTTCCAAATTATAATGATTTGTATGTAATTGAGAGGAAGGCAATAATGCACTTTATCTTTTTGCTATGAATTAGTAGATATTCTGGAAACTTTTGTCAGAATTAGAACCTTTCTTAGATTTTAAAAAATATTCTTCTCTGAAACCTATGTAACTTTGCTAAACAATTGTCACCTCGATCAATTTAAATAAAAAATAAAAAATAAAGAAAATATTCTTTTTGCTTTCTGAAATGACGGTATAGTTTTGTTTTGTTTTTCCTTTGAAGATAATTGGAATCCTTATCTTGAATACTAGCACTAAAAGTTGAAAATTGTACTGTAGAAGTAATAACTTTCCCCCCCACTATTATGTGAAGCCTTAGACTGGAGACAAAAGAATAATTGGTTGTTACATCTATTCTATGACAGGTTTTGAAAACTATTTTAAAGTGTTTACTCTTTTACTCCTGGATGTTCCTCAATAAACGTAAAATAAACACCCAAAATCAATCATGTAGAAGAAAAACAAGCCTCACTTCTTTGAGGGAACTAAAAGATTTAATTACAGTCAAACTAAATAACGTCAGAGTCTTCTGTGTGTAAAAGAAGATAATGTGCTCAGACAGTCTTGTTTAGAGGATTTATCCAAGTCGGCCACCATCTATTGCCAAGTGGACGAAGCTTTAATTGGTCTTTATTATAGCTGTGCCATGAAAGGAAATAAATAATAATTTAAAAAAACCACAGCTAAACACTTCAGATGTGAAAAATGTTTGTACATTTGAGCTGCTACATACAATTTGCCAAAATCCATATCACAATTCAGCATATATCTAATGAAGATATCTCAGTATAAGGTTTTACTTCCAACACCATTAAGGAAGACAATGAAGGACTAACGCAAAATGAAAGAATACCACTGAAAAGTTTCAGGAGAAAGGCCGATATTCATGTTTTTCGTTTTTTTGTTTTTGTCATAAACCTCAATATCAGAGGCAGAAATTATGTAGCATGTGTGTTAAGATATACTGCATTCAAGTATAGCAAAATTGTGAAGATTAATAGATAAATCTGTAATCTTTTTTTTTTTCTTGTTTCTTTTTCATTGCACCATTGCCAGTAGTTACACATTTTTTTTAGAAGGATTCAAACTTATAGAAATAATTTCTGTTCAATTTCTCCCTTCTGGCTGTTTTTGCTGGAAGTCATTTTTTCACTTTCCTGTTGGTTCATAAATTAATGATACAGAGGTGATGAGAAACCAGGCCCAGCTCTGCCCTGGAGGAGTCATGGACCTCGGAAGGGTCTGCAGACATGAGAGCAACATCATTTGATAACACTTCTGCTCATTAGCTTTCCCCTGTGTACTCAGTGATTTTCCTCTGGATACTTTACCTGTTAAGAACTACCAGGGAAATAAAAGGTACTATATCTATATGTAACCCAGATATGGAAAATGTGGTTAGAAAAAAGAGCAAATTTTTCAGTTATCTTCTATCCAAACTCGATCTTCTGTGTATCATGCAGAATTGATGTCCAAGTGTGTTGACTGTTTTCTCTACTAAATGTACACTAAAATAACAGCACAAAACAACGAACTTTTCTAGAACTAGCTAAAGGTTAACCCATCTAGAATGTTCAATGTTTATTATTTTAATAATACTGCTGGCATTCATCTGCAAGCTACCAAGGATGTCTTACTTTTGGGCCACTGATAGAAATCTTATAATTTAGGTAAGACTTAAAAACGATGGAGGAAGATTTCAGGTTAAAAGTGTGCTATTTCACACTGGGATTTTAATTATGTCTCCTACTTTTTACCATCTTGCCAGAAACAGCCAGTCACCTAGTGAGACTTTGATGCAGACTCTTATTTTTTTAAATTATGTCAAAATTTCTACAGTAGGTCTTGCATTTAGCACAAAGGATCATTAACGTTTTGTGAAAAGTTCATCACTAATAAATACTTTTATTTTTTTAAATTTTTTATTAGTTTTGCTTTGGCTTTCCTCTGTACTTAATTGTGAATCAGATGTCATTAGAGGAATGTGATTTCTTTTTTCACAAGGGTGGCATCTCCTTTGCAGTTTCTTAACAATAATTATTTAAGATACATATATTGTTGCGTTTCTAAAGGAAATTCTTCATAAAAGAACTTCCAACAGTCCTTAAAGGGAGCCAGTTCAAGTGCATGGTCCACCTGGTGCAGGTTAGGATACTTTAGGTCCAGAATCAACCCACGATTGCTCCAAGTTCTTCAATGTCTGAAATGAAAACAGAAGTTTCTGTTATTTGCTTATGCCTGAGCTCCCTCATCTCAAGAGGATTTTTCTTAAAATATCTTGATATATAAAAAATAAATACAAGAGGAAAATATAAGCATCCTATTTAGTTATCCAGTTCTTTAATAAAACTTGAAAGTAACTTCTTCCTGTTAAAGAATGGGCATTGTTGAAGGATAATATAAAATTTATAACAGTAGCATATTCTCCCTGTTATTTTTGTTCTGTTGCTAAGCAGAAGTTTGGTGAAAATACATTTAATGTTTTAGAACAATTTCACTTGAGGACTGGGGATGCTTTACATGTTTCCAAGTCTTCGTCACTTCTAGTTTGCCCCTGAGAATCAGAATGACTCTTGAAGTGCTGCAAAAGTTTTATTTCTAAACTTTAAAGGACTGTGGAACAGACTGTGGATTACGCTGAATTTATTAGAATGGTGTCATTAGAATTGAGCAACTCTCCTCCATACTTCAGTTTTTCTTTGGAATTTAATCAAAAGTGTATACATTTTAAGTGTTGCCTTGTATCACCTTCACCCAGGCTCCAATACAGCTGTCTACACATTAGTTGCTTAGAAAATATTTTATTTGACTGTGTTGGGGCTATTATCTAGAGAAATTCTTGTCAACTTTCCTATCAAAATGGGAAGATTCGAGTTTTGTAATGAGGAGACCTAGATTTGAATCTTTGCTCTATGATATACTAATGGTGGATTGATCTTTCAAGTCTCTTTCCTTAGCTTCATTCACCTCTTCATTATAATAGAAATGATACTACTTATCTAAGACAGTTACTATAAAGATTAAATAACATAGTAATAACACTTATGAAGTACTTATGAAGCATATTTAAACCTCACAACAACCCTAGACAGTGCATATTGCTCTTATCTCCAATTTATAGTAAGGAAATTGAGAGAAGACTTAAATCGCCCAAGATCATTCACTGGTAACTGATAGAACTGGGCTTTGAATCCAGGCAGTCTGGTAATGGATTCTGTGCTCTTACTCCCTATGCTATGAAAATACCTGGCATAGAGTTCTCAGCCACTAAATATCTGATGCTCTTTTCCATTGACTTCACTCATATACCAGGCAAGAGATTAATTTTAGAATGCATATAAAAGTTTTTTTCACTACGTTTTAATAATGCATGATCCCTTTTTTGCTAGTTGGATGCTGAAACTGTTTAGCTTTCTGGCTATGGTATAAATTCCCTTCTTTAATATCTTTCATTAAATTCTTATCTCATCTTTGACAGCAGACCCCACCCCCACCCCCAACGAGTGACTTTAAACCTTTCCTCCCTCATGTTTAAATGCTTTAAAGAGTTATGCTTTTAATTTACATCTTTTTTTTTATTTCTAGGAAATTTATTTTTCTCTTCTATGATATCACATTCTCCCAGTTTTATTCTCATCTTTCTGACTGTTTATTTTCATTCCTTTTTGCTGATTCCTCTTCTGTACCAACCTTCTAAATGTTAGAATTCTCTGTCCTGGATTAAACCTCTACTTCTCTACATATTCATTCATATTATAACAAGAAAGTTGAGACTTATACTGACAAAACACATGGAAATTAGGATTGGGACTACAAATACTGAAAGACATAGTGTAGATTTGGGGACTCACTGCTTATTCTATCTCCTCCGTGGGTCACGTGCCTTCTTGTACATTGTTATCATTCATTCTCAGTGTTGTCTACACATTCACCTTCCTGTGGTAACTACAACCCTCTACCTACTCCATTTTGTTGTTTATTCACTTTTGAATTGCTCCCACTGCAAGGGGATCATTCTTTTACTTAACCTAGTTCAAATTTCTAAGACAGTAAATACTTTTTAATGACATACGAGACTCTCTATGATCTGGTGGGTACATCCATCTTTAACCTCATTTTGAGCCATGTGCTAACATGTTCACTGAACTCTGTCACATTGCCTTAGTTTATGTTCATTAAATGCCCCAAATTTATCTCACCTTAGAGCCTTTTCATCTGTTTCTTTTGCCTGGAAAAGACTTCTACTCTAGTGTCACATTGCTGACATTTTCTCATCCTGAAACACTCCTCTTGACCACTTGATCTAGTCAACTTCTCCAAAGTTATTTCATATTCTTCTATTTCTCTTGTAACAACTATAGTATTTATATATATCTTATCCATCTATTTGATTTTCTTTTTGTATATATTTCCTCCCACTACCACCTGAACTCAAAATTCATGGAAAGAAAGACAGCTTGTTCTTTCATGATTGTATTTCCAGTATGTTTATAATGTCTAACAAAGTCATTTTCCCCCCATGAATTTAGAGCTATTTCAGTAAGATACTAAACTGAACACATCTTCAAATTTCCCAGGCAACCATTTCAGTAAGACTAAAGATATTATTTGGACTTAGAATCCTTCTGTTTACAATAAACTGGTGTGATCTGGGCAGATATGGAGATATCCTGCCCACATTTTCCTTCAGGGAAGATCATCTGTCAGCACTTTCCAGGTTGGCCTCAGATGCAGACAATCTCCTTGTCCAAGGTCATGGCCTTCCCCAGGGCAGCCCACATTTGTTAATCAAGGTGGTATTGAGGGTGCCTATCCATTTTGTTACTTCACCTCCTTCCATCCAGAGATGTTGATCCCTAACAAACATCTTACACTCCTTTCCCTACCCCAACCTAAGAAAGTTGGTGACAGGGAGTATTGTAAGAAAACATATGATAAGGTAAAATTTGGGAGTTGACTCACTCACCTCTAATTTGGCAGTAAGGAACCCATCACTGGTGTTATGTGTCTCAAGGTTGAAATCCAATTGTTAAAATTCAGTGGTGGTGAATTGGGATCATATTGCAGTGGAAGGAAATGTACTAAGATGTGATATAACAGGCATTGGGGAATTATGGGAATCCTAATAGCAGTACATTAACTGCATTGGATCGCCATTACCAGCACCAGTGAATCTCTATGAAAGATATAAAAAAGTTGAGGGCAAGAAACAGACAATTTAAAGTCATGTGTGAAAACAGCATTTTTTTTATTTTTTTATTTTTATTTATTTATTTAATTTATTTGGTTGCATACAAAGAAACTTAATCTCCTGCATAATAAGTGGAGAAAGTCAAGAGTAAAAGCCAGGAGTGGACATTCTGAGAAAATTAACATCAAATGAAATTAAATGCCCAATAAAGTCAGCTTTCACATGACAAGGTTTGAGCCCTCCTTGGGAAAATCTTGGATCTTCAATATGAAATAGAGGACTGGGCAGTGTCCCTGAAAATTTTGACCCCATTCTTTCTAACATGCAGAACTGGCTCATATCTCCCTAGTGAAAGCCAATACTTTCTCCCTGTTAGACAGTAGTGATTCTTGCTCCTCACAAAGCAGTAAGTATAAAACACCTCACTTTTTTCCTTGGTCATAAAACAGGTCAATGATTTGTGTTGAATAGCATTATGTCCTTGCTTGAAGTGGGCTGGTTCTGATACAAAGGTTAAGAGAGAAAACTTCAAAAAAGCCAGGGTAGTACATGACACTGGATTACGAGAATGCATGACCAGAGGGTCTGGAATATGACATTGTATAGGAAGATTATTGCATTGTGTATACTCATCCAAGATTTAACACACTGGCAAGAGCCCTAGAAAATGGTGTGAATTCATTACTCGATCACTCCTAGAATGGAAAACATAATGACTTATGCTAGATTATTTATGAAATTTCAGAATCTCTATAATAGTTTGGTGTAGTGAGACATTAAAAAGCTAAGGGAAGTGGCTATATTGAAATAAATGTAGAATGTATTCCCTGAAAAACCTGATAGATGCTTGTATTCTATGCCAAAGCTTAGAGGCAAAATAGCAAAACCATAAAGAATGTACTGATGAGAGTGACACCAGCCATACTCAAAGCTGTCAGTCTTTTATTTCAAACAGTACATGGGCCAGCATAGTACCCCAATATGTGCACTTTGTTTCCCACAGACCCTGAAAAAAAACAAACCATGAAGCATTGCGTTTTCTTCTTTTGTGTCAACTCCCCAGGGTCGTTTTCTTCAGGAGATAGTCACTTCACTGGATACCATGCACTTCTCAGGGAAACTTGCATACAGTGATTGAGAGAGACAAAGGTATAAGGTTTCAGACAATTTAGCTTGTCTCAGGACAACCCTAACAGGCGATATTCACTCTGGAGATCCTTTCTTGGTTGGCTAAGGCTTGACTGGCTAAGTCTGCATCACAGTTCATCTTATTCCATTTGATTGTGCTTCCATAATCTTCATGGAATAAGTACCTAATAAACATCATATGCCTAATCTCCATCTCATTATTAGCTTCTGGAGAACACAATTTGTAACACATTACTATTTCTTTTAAATAAATGATCTCTAGCCTTCTGCTAAAAGAAATAGAAACATAGATGTCTCCCTGTATTGGAGATGATTAAACTTGGGACCACAGTTGGATATTAAGATGTTGGGAAATCCCAATATATTTCATGCAAATGGTGTTTGTATAGGTTTATGTGGTAGTATGTGCATGTACTACGTACTTTTTTTTTTCCCCAGGGAGAGAATGCACATACATTCACAGGTGAAAATCCTTAATTTTCATACCAAAGTGATATGCAATTAAGAAGTTTGGCTGCCATGTATGCTGAAAACAGTTTTGCTTTGTTTTTTCCCCCCTGTAATCCTGGATAACTACTTCAAAATTGACAAGATAATGATTTACACAGTTGAAAAATTGTTCTACATATGTTGAAATCAATTAATAAT